>NC_086286.1:60994309-61156809 GCF_963924245.1 Chroicocephalus ridibundus | reverse complement strand
AGAGTAATTGCACACACAAATTTCAGGCCTTTTTCTTTTCTTAGAAAATTGTTTGAAACAATTGACCTGAAACGATGGTGAGGTGATTAAATTGAGAGATGCCTCAGACATTAATGTCTGTTTGTATTAAAGGGAAATGATTCAGAGACCTTACAAATATGCAGGTAATCAGAAGAGAAACAGCTGAATTTCAGGGTTGATAAATACAAGATAGCGCATATTCAAATGCTCACAGACAGTGCTGGATTCATGACCATCACTCGGAAAAAAGAGCAGGGAACCACTGTAGACAGCCCAGTAAAACATCTTCGTGTGATGTGATAGCTGGAAATGTAGATAAAACATTAGAGTAATACAGAAAAATGTAAACCCATTGTATATATCAGTGGTATATTCTCAGCTAGACTATTACATTCATTTCTTGTCATCCCGTCTGAGAAAGGTAACAGAAGAAGCTTAGACACATGAAATATAGGCAAAGCAAAATTAAAAAAAAAAAAAGAAATGAACAGAAAAGGTGAAAATACAAAAATCCTTTTAAAGGAACACAAATCTTTGAAACTGCACCTTGTGGTGATACTTTTGGAATGAAATATGTGTTAAAAGAAAACCAAACAGCTAATCACTGACGATGTCAGCAGCCGCAAAACTGGAGCATCTGAATGACTAAATGCTTTGTCAAGCGTGAGGATGAGGACTGTTAGCAGTCCCCAGGTATTGACGAAACCTCTGGTTTTTTCTTTTCAAAACAAAACGAAAGCAACAAAGAATAAAGGACCTCTACTGCAAATATAATTCACTTGCTGTTTTCCCCTATGTGTTCTGTGCTGTTTTACAGGAGACCATTCTCCTAAAACACTGTAACATTCAGTTTGCTGGAGGCTGGGGCACAAACACAGCCAGACATACTCTTTCCCTTTCAGACTGATGAAAACCTGATGAACAACATTTTCCATAAAGCTACCACTATCCCTCATCCCTTATGTGCAGACGTCAGGAAAACTAGGGGCTGAAATATCTTCCCATGACGATAGAGAATAGCAAAATTTTTGTTTCCCTCCACTTATGCTTGGACTTGATCCCACTCCAACTGATTGCAGTTATGTGCTTGTAGATGACTGAAATAGGAATAAATTCTGTCTGTTGAACAAAACTTTTCCATCAATGTGAAATTCTCTAATGATTGAACTTCACAGAATTATATGGGAGTTATACTAGCAGAAAATTTGACTCCAAATCTGTGAATTCCTCAGCCTGTTGTTTGCCTCTCTTTTTCTTCTGATAGTAAAGGACTAAAGGACTTTTATGTGCTATTTAGTCTTGCATTTGGTAACTCATTTTCTTTCTGTATGGAAATTAACCGTAATGGCTTGTGTGTTTATTCGTCTCACAGCTAACATACTTGCCTCAGCATCTCCAGCCTTTTATAGGGGAGACAACATCTTCTCAAGCATTGAAATGTTAATTCATGGATAATACCAGGTACTAATACGAAACAGAGTTGATGCATAGAATTTTCTGCCACCCTTGCTCCTGCTTGGAGTTACAGAGTCTTGCTCCAAGGGCCTGACATAGCAGTGCAGCTGGGAATATTTCAAAATTTCCATCATGAAATATGAAACTTCTGTATTTGAACAACATGTCCCAATGATTCAAGTCTGGCCACACGAAAGCTTATCTCCCAAAAGTTAGGGCATGTACCAAATAGATTCTACAAAGGAGCTATTCAAAATTGATTAGGAACAATTGTTTAGAGATTAAATGTTTTTCAAAGTGTTTGTTTTGGAATTATTGTTCTCTCTACCATCACTCACCCTTAAAACATTCAAAACCCTGGTGAAGTATATAAAATAAGATGGCTCAACTCAAACTGGAACAGATACAAAAAGGATGGGAAGAACCACGATGTTGGAGGTGGGGTTTGGTTTGTTTGTTGGTTGGTTGGTTGGTTTTGTTTGTTGCTTTTTTTTGGGATGTTTGGGGGTTTTTTGTTTTTTTTTTTGTTTCCTTGTTTGGTTTTTTTTAATATGTGTATGTGTGTGTGTGTGGTTTGTTTGTTTGGGTTTGGTGGGGTTTTGTCTGGTTTTTTACTCTCCATTTTGGATATATATTTGGCAGGATAAACTCAGTTTACCAAACACAAAGATAGAAGAATTGCAGCCATTCTGATATTGTGCAGTTCTCAAAAATAGGTCTCTGGTAAAGGATATCTTTTTTATACAGTCTGATTTTCTATGGCACAACTACAGTATCTTTGTGTCTCTAGGCTACTGCTTTATCACTAGCACATTAATCCTACCAAATGTCTGTTATATATTGTGCCATGGAAACTCTGATGAGAGAAAATACACTGAGGACAACTTTTTGCATCCTTTTTCCAAGCTCTTGACCCTGGTAGCCTATGAGTTAGTTGAAATGATTGAAACATACAGGTAAAGGAAATCAAGATTCTGAGCACCTCCTGAGGGCTGGCCGTGAGACACACAAACTTTTAGTTTCAGTTAAAATCCAGCCTATTGTAGAAGTTTTCTTATAAGCTACCAAGTGGTGATATAGGAAAGGTACAAAACCCATTTAATGAGATTCATGCATGTAATTTCCTTGAAAACTGCTAAGCTAGCCTCTGGACGAGGAGGGAAGCCTGTGCATAAATAGCTTGGCAGTGGCACGGTCAAGAACAGGGTGATGGAGTCACCAGACAATGAGATGTGCCTCAGATGCCACTCTTTGGGGTCCAGTCTCTTCTCTCAGTCTGATGTATAATGGCAGTTATTTTGTCCCACCCATATTTCCTTCTTACTATATTTAGTGAAGCTGAAGTCGTGGTGGGTAGCGCAGGTGCTGCTGGGCAGCTGTGCGCCACAGTGGGGATGCCCTTGCGTGGCCGGGCCATGGTCACAGCTACGTGGCTCTGCCAGCAACAAAGAGAGCGACTGCTCCCCACCCCGGGACTCAGCGTGGTGTATGAAATGCTACAGGTTGACAAAGGGAGCTGCTGTTGCTTGTTTTCTGTGGTGACAAAAATTCTTGAATTTATTTTACACACACCCACCACACACACACACCGGCTCTTCAGTAAGGAGGTGCTTGAGGAACCAGCTGCAGGGCTGTCAGGAGTCCCTTACAGACAAACTGAAAGACGGGTAGGTGTTTTCTTTGCTTCTGAGGGCGCTTGCTCTCCTTTCTGAATCCTGCTAAATCTTCCTGTCTTATGAAGAATACTCTCCCTGGAGACCATAAAGACACTTCAGAAGAGAGTGCTTTCCCCCCTCCTTTCGAACACGGTAGATTTCACCAAGGATGAAGAATTTTCTAAAGACCTTATCTCTTTTTACATTCAAATTACACCGGAGTTGAACTGTGCACTATGCTAGCAATATAGCCAGCCCGTTTCGCTTTCGGATGGAAGGTGTAGCTTTCCAGCAAGAACATTCTGTTTATTTGTCAAGTGGAATTGCTCCTTCCTAGCCCAGGGTTATGAGAAAACATTTTTGTTTAAATGGGGAAACAAATGAATAGTTTCCATAGCCCTTAACTTACCGAATCCCAGTTTAAGGTTTATCACAAACGTATAGGAAAAGTGGTGTTTGCCGAATGCCCCTTGTTAAAACATTGGCAGCTCATCACAAATTCAGGAAGATGCCAGATGTCTCATTTAGTGTAAAAACCCAGTGAGTCTGAGAACTGTGGATCATTTCCAGCATGAGCTGTTAGATACTGAGATAATTTTAATTTTTTTTTTAGTTGGTCATGTTTTTTTTCTTAACCTAAAGCATACCTTTAAAAAATCAGAAATAAAGGTACAGAGAGAAGTCTAAAACTGGGGTTATCTTCCCCTACTTTAAAACCAGCACACACTGATTTTTAGACCCCTTTAGAAGTCAGTGATGCACTTTGCACTTTTGGGAAGCAGCATTCCCATTCACATATGATCTGAAAGGCAGGTCTGAATTCAAACCCTCGCTTTGTATGCAATTAGGCTTTCCAAAAGTACAGCTTCAGATTCCTCCTGCATGGCAAAATTCATGTTTTGGTAAAACCGGCCTTGTAACATCCATCGTGGTTGATTCCCACCGACCAGGGCACTGGGTATTAACCCAAGGATGAAAGAAAGGCGAAGCACAGTTACGCTCCTGGTGACTTTTTTGTTCAGTTATTGCCTGTTGAGGTAGTTGTAACCAATGTAAGCTCAGGCAATCTCAGGACTGACAGGTTTTTCAGAGATCAAGGTGATGTTATTCTACCATTGGCTCTTTGATCAGGGTCTGATACTACCGAACTTCAACCTGACTCAAGGGAATATGCAAACGTTTTGGTACTGAACCTGAGTGTGATCAAGAAAACAGATCTTGGAAATTGGTGTGTACATCTATATCTGCACTGAGAATATGAAAGTGTATATCTGATGTAAAAGACAAATTTGGGGACTTTTCAATTGTAGAAATGCTATAAAACAATACATAAAATTGGGAAGCATTTTGAAGTGGGCTGATACGAGCTACGTAATGCCACAGATCTGTCTGGATTGCTCCGGTGAAAATTGTTATGCCTCTGATTTACAGAATGCAGATTTGAAGGAAAATAATTATCAATAATTTGTTGTAGAATTTATTTTTCCTCTTCTTTTTAGTGGATACTACCCTTTTGGCGGCATACTAGGTAACAGAGACCTAATAGTTTGGATAGTGCCTAGTTAAGCCATTCTGTCTGTGAATGTGCTTATTCTATTAATGTGGCTTCAGTGAACAGAGAGCCAAACACCTGCAGCTTTAAGGGACTTACTAGTTTTCTTTTGGAGAAGGAAAAGGGACTCTGGTAATGTAATTAATGTGATTTTCACTGAATTTTTTTACACTGTGATTTTAGATGCTCTGTGTCTGGCTTTTGAGAGAGGTTCCACAATGTGCAGCAAGCGCATGAAAGCTGTGCACGGAAAGTTATTTGACATTACTGCTGTCTACTCATACCTCAAACGGTTGTGGGTTTTTTCTAGCTCCAGTACTTCCAGACCTGTCTTTGGGAAAGTCTCAGATGCTTTTGTGTGGTGCAATGGTCACACCCAGTGGCCAGTTAGGTTAATCACATATGTGTATTCCCTATGGATATCTGAGGCAGTTTGTTCCAGGAATTTCTTCTTATATACTGTGACAACCTGGAATCTAACTTGATAGCAGGAAAGCAATGTATGTCCACCTTCACCTCAAGGTTCATTCCCAGAAGTCCCTGTCTGATCAAAAAGAAGGTCCGGACCGTTCATGAAATGAATAGCAAAGAGCCGGTGAAACCCCCATGGAGTCTGACATTCTTAAAATTAGGACCTTTGACTATAATGAGCTGGTGTTTTAAAAGAATGATTCAAGGACAGGCTGAAACAAAAAACCCTGTACTTTTCCTTAGTTTAAATTCAGCTTTCTTTTAACAGTGGAAAGCCTGAAACATTTGAACATATGCCTGATTCTTCTTTTTTGGCATTATCAAGGTAATTTGAAAAAAAGGCCATTTTTCTTTCCTATAAATGAAAAATGTATGGAAGTACCATGGATAAATCAAAAGAGGTGCATACACATAATCCCCCTCCTTTTCCTCCCAGTCTAACTATAGCATCCTCTATTAGCATCACGATGACATTAATGTTTTCCTTCTCTCAATGTAGACCATTTTGTCAAGGTCCCTGTTTTCAATTAGTGTCAGCAAATGACACATGGGTGGGAATACTACAGGCATGTTCAGAGGAGGTAGGATTGAGGACACTGATTTTGGGGTGGGGGATGGGAGAGCCAAGTTTCAATGGGGAATAAAGGGAGGGACTGCTCTCCATTGAAACCCTTGCTTTAATGCTCCCAAGGACACAGATGTTAGTTCCCTTCCCTACATCCTACATGTGAAAGTGGTCTCCTCTAAAGCTCTGCATGGCATGGTAGGGTTCATTTACTCAGAGAGTCAACCCATTTAACAATCAATTAGCTAAATCTGCATTGCCTCACTTTGTCAGTCTTGCCCCAAATGTTTTAAAAAATTGCCTCAAAGCAATAAACGAGTGGGGTTTTTTTTCAGCCTTTTACCAATTCCCTCACCTTCTTTGGAACAGGCAATACTTGTCAATATCTACATGTTTCTCCTCTTCTGTCTACAGCATCTTCTACGCAATTCTGCTTGCATTTTTTTCCCCCAGGAACTGGAGAAGTTGCTCCACTCTAATATGAAAAGCTCTGCTCCAGCTTCAGCATTGTTGGCTGGGTGCTGGGTGCTGCTACCTGCAGGACCTGGACCAGGTCTTTAATGATGTTTTTCTACTGAGAAGCTTTTATACTTTTCCTGGTCGAGATGCAGACTTTGGATACTGGATTTGAATGTACTGACAGTAGTCTTTCTTTACTCACTTCTTCCTCATATAGTCCACAATCTTCCAGGGCTCCCCAGGCCACATGTTAGACAAAGCAGAAAAAGATATTCATCACAGATTTTTTTTTTAAAGAACTTTGAATTCGTTTTCCTTGGTGAAATTTCCTTTTGTGCTTAGTTCACTGAAAAAATTCCAGCACGTACAACACTGTGTACTTTCAGAGAGTGACTCACAAATTCTTATTTCAACTGAGATGGTCAATCTGGAGTCAACACAGGATGAATTCCAGGGTCTCTGCAGTGAGTTGGGAGGTTTTATGCCAGGAACCTCCCCCAAAAATATGTGCACTGAAATATTACAGCTATTTCTGTACTGGATTTTCTTGCACCCCACAGCCTGGAGATATTCAGTGCAGAAGTTTGTGCTTTCTTTTCATTTTTGCTTTGCAGGTCACATTTAAATGAAACTTCCACACTGGATCAAGCTTGACAAAAAAGAACAGTTATTCCTTAAGAAAAAAAGCTGGCCTACTTTTTGTCTCAGTTCTCTTTTTGGTTGTTTGAAGATGTAGGTGATATAAAGGAACTCTTTGCCCCCAAATTCAGATTACATTCAAGTGTAAATAAAACATTTAGGAAAAAAAAACCCTAAATTTAGTGAAAGTTTTTGTGATTTAATAAAAATAAGAAAACTTAAGTCAAAATAATTCAAATGTGAGTCCTTTCCTGTGCTGCAAAATAGCGCTGGTGCATGGGAATCACATAGGAAAACTTTGTATAAACAAAATGAAACCATAGATGATTCCTCCTCTGACTAAACTGAGGGAAGTGAAAAAAATGTTTCCCTACTTCTGTTGTATCGATATTATCCCATTTAAAGCTCCATCTGATATGTAAGTCTATTTATGTGAAGTGTCAGTTCTTATTTAATGATTAATAAGCAATGGTGAAAAATGAAATTATTTGTAACATTCTTGCTAGTTTCAATAACCTCATGTAGGAGTAAATAAATAAATAAAAAAGAGTAAATAGAAGACATGTCTGCATGTGTTGCACTGTTAAATAAAGTCTCCTTTGCTTTATGTTTCCAAAATAGATATGATATGTTGTTTTGTAGGGGGTTGGCCCATTCCTATTGCAAGTGTGAAATCAGATTTAGTGGAGAAATATCCAGTCACTCGAGTCCCCCACACTTTGCTATGGAGACAGAACAAGGAGTCATAGAATCACAGAATCATAGAATCTTCGTGGTTGGAAAGGACCTTTGAGATCATCGAGTCCAACCATACACACGCAAGGAAACACCTAAAATCTCTTCCACTAGAGCATGCCCTGAAGTGCCACATCTAGACGTTTCTTAAATACCTCTAGGGATGGTGACTCAACCACCTCCCTGGGCAGCCTGTTCCAGTGCCTGACCACTCTTTCAGTAAAGTAATTCTTCCTAATATCTAATCTAAACTTCCCTTGCCACAACTTCAGACTGTTTCCTCTGGTCCTGTCATTATTCACTTGGGAGAAGAGACCAACACCCACCTCTCTCCAACCTCCTTTCAGGTAGTTGTAGAGGGCAATGAGGTCTCCCCTCAGCCTCCTCTTCTCCAAGCTAAACATGCCCAGCTCCCTCAGCCTCTCCTCGTATGACCTGGTCTCCAGACCCCTCACCAGCCTGGTAGCTCTCCTCTGGACACGCTCCAGCACTTCAATGTCCCTCTTGTACAGAGGGGCCCAGAACTGAACACAGGACTCGAGGTGAGGCCTCACCAGTGCCGAGTACAGAGGCACGATCACTTCCCTGCTCCTGCTGGCCACGCTATTCCTGATACAAGCCAGAATGCTGTTGGCTTTCTGAGCTGCCCCCTTTTTCAGCTATGACAAGGTCCAGCAGATGAGGAAGGAATGAGTGAATCCCAGCACTTCATCTGTTGTCAGAGGAGTGTGTTTGCTGCACATGCTATAATGTCTGGGGTCAGGCCATGGAGCTGTGCATGTCCACACTTTTAATCTCCTTTCCTTGTGGCCACCCCAAAATAATTCTTCGTCTTAGGGAAGACACGCTGGACCGGAAGTCCTTCAGCAAGCAGTATTTGTCTCATGTTTCCCCAGGGCTGACCGAGCACAAGGAGTTACTGCCCATGCAGAGATTCCCCAGTATGGACTTTCTGCATGTGCAGTGACAGGATTGATGCTGTTATGGTCTGTGAAGCTGAAGGTCCACCAATAATGAGAGTGTATTACTTCTGCTGAGAGCGCAGCCATCGTGATTGCAGGGGGGATTAAAACCCTGTCAGGTCTGAATCCAAAATGAGGTCAGTGGGAGATTTCTGAGGCATACCCTTCGATCCATGCTTCAAGGTCTGTCGAGGGTGCACTCAGGTGTGCCGAGGTTTGATGCACTCTGGTGCCTCCTGAAGTAGCTATGCCACAGCAGAGGAAGGACCTCTGTGATGGTATTAAATATCCCATCTGGAAGAAGTTCTCCCACCTTGTCCCCCAGAATTATACAGGGTGCAAAGGATGCAGCACAGGGGTTGTAGTAGGCAAGACCTTTATATAAGCATTGAGTCTCTGACTTAAATGTCACTGGGAAAGCCTGGGCAATTTACTTTCGTCCTGTCTGCCACTCAGACCAGGCTCATCATTTTGTGCTAAGGGCATGACAGTGCATCACTGGCGTTAGTGGTGTCAAATGAGTGACATGATACATAAGCATGATTGCGTGAAGTAATGAAAAGGCAACTTCCTGAACTCATTTAGCTTTTTCCTCTGCAATCCCTTAGTAAATAAATGTTGCATTTACTGCATGCAGCGCTTTCAGCAGCACCGAACCAAACAAAGCAAACTTCCTCCCCTAAAATAGGCAATTAAGCCACATGATGCCCCTGTGCTGTTTGTTACATAGAAGCTTCTCTTACTTGGGTCAAGTTTGTTCCTATCACTTTGAATGCAAAAAGCAGTTGATCATTTCATCCATGTGACTACAAGGGTGACTGTCACAGCTTGCAAAGCATATGGTAGTTCCTGCAATATCAATAATAATCTCTAAGTAATGCAACTTTGGGTTGTAGTCATCTTCTATTATCACTCCAGTCTTCCAGTAGCTTCCTCCTGTCTCTCTCTTTTAGAATTTTTGTCTTTCATTATTAAATGAAACCTTCTATACCCAGTGATTACATTATCAAGGATTACCTGCTGAAAGGGATCAAAACTGATCAAAATAAAGGCTGAATAAATTCTGAATAAATTCTATGTATTTTGAGGGGCTTCATCAAATTAATTAGAGGATGAAATTAAACAATAAGCAAGAAATGTAGTTGGCATTTTGCAGATGGGGACACTGAAATTTAAAGAGGAAAAAAGGACTTGTCACAGGTTTGCCATATGGACTGAAACAGAACTGGAATCTTCTCCTTGAAGGCTAAGTGCATCTCTTACAGATTCCAAGTGGAGTGCAGCTTATAAACTGTTTATTTAAAATCCGTGGATGGGAATGAAATACTTTTTGGTTGTCATTTTAAAGTCAAATTCTATTAAATATGGAATAAAATCCACTGTAACTATAGCAGGTAATTTTTCTTTAGACGTATCAAAGTATTCAGTTCCCACACTGAAGTGAATTCAATATTGAGCATATTCACCGTATTCCTTACAATTTCTGTAAAATCTATTTAAATTGCTCTTTCTTCTAAATGAGATGCCTTGCACACTTTCTGCCTGTTGTGGTGTATTGATAACATCTGTTTACTAATCTGAGAGCAACATCCAATGACTCCAGAGAATGTGACAGATTTGAATGGCTGTCATGTTAAGTCAGGTGGCAGAGGGACTGACTGGTCAGCTAATGAAAACAACATGGGTTTACGGGCAAAATGAAATGGGATGGCAGCAAATGTGGGGAACTGGCAACTTATGCATGTTATTCTGGGAATGAAAGAGTGAACCTAAAGGTACAGAAATCATCGCAATATGTCGTGGTTTGGGCTGGACTGGCCACTGAAATGAATGATGGATGATCTCTCCCACCTCTCTCTCCAGGAAGAGTAGGGAGAGAGAGAGAAAAAGACTTATGAGTTTAAAAGAAAACTAAAATACTTTAATGAAAATATTAATAAAATAATAAAAAGAAAATAATTAAATATATAGAATATATACAAAACCACATCAAGCTCCCAGGACGATAATCATGTCACTGGCAGGCACTGGGGAAGTCCCAGACTGGACTCAGCGATGGACGGGAGCTGGATTCTGGTTCTGGATGTAGGAATGCATGGGTCAGGATCAAAGGTAGACAAACAGATGAAGTCCTCCTTGGATGACAGCCATTGAATAAAGAGGGCTAACCCTTTGATCCCTCACTGAGCATGATGCAGATGGGATGGAATACCCTATTGGTCAGTTTTGGATCATCTGCCCTGTCCACTCGTCCCTGCAAGTGAGACCCCTCTACGCCTTTCCGCTTCCAGTGCTCCAACGGGACATATGACAAAGTCAGCTGTCCTTTGTTGTTATAGTAATAAGTATAAGCAAGAGCTTCTCTGCATACCATTCCTTTCCATAAATTTGAAACAATCGGGTCTTATCACTCTGGAAGCGAACGGTGTCTGTTAATTTCAGAGGGTTCAGTTAGTTGGAAGAGGCTTAACTGAAAAGTAAAATTACTGAACAGAAAATTGGTTCTGTTTTACCTCAAACCAGGAAAAATATATTCATGCTTTTTTCTAGTGACTCAGAAGCTGGGTTTTTGAGTCTCTGAGTAAAGCGATTTCCTTGAGTTGTGCAACGAAGGGGTAGAGCACTGCCACATTTAATTAGTGAAGCCCTTTCCATTTGTTTCCTGGACAGGTGAGTTTCATAGCTTTGTGTCTAGCTGTGCATTGCTGGTAGTGATGCAGACCTTGCATTCTGCTGCCTTGCTGGGACTGTAATCAGAGGACTTTCACCATGAAAGAACAAGATTAACATCATCTCCAAGGTAGCTGGTTCGCTGGTCTGCCCTTAAACGTGTTCATCAATGCAAAAATCTCACTCTCAACTTGACAGGGCAGTCCTAGCACAATGCGATGGAACAGTGGATACTCTGGAAGGGAAGTTATACAATTTTCTTAGGGCTGGTGAAAGTAAATTTGCCTAATCACACTGGGTGTCTGTGTGAGCCTGGAAAAGCTGACCTTGAGGGGAGCCCACACTCTACTTTGCAAAGGATGGGGAGGAACCCATTACCTTTGTATGATCTTTTAGGCTACTGGCAGGATAAAACTGGGTAAAAATGCACTTCTGGCTAAAATAATTTTTAAAGAAGGAGTCTGATTGTGCTTGCCTCTTTTGTGGGTACAAAATGAGGAGGGAAGGTATAATGTGCTTTCTCTGTGCTCTTCCCACAGAATCAGACTTAACGCATCTCACTAAGGTATCTCAAAGTGATGTTTGCTCAGACCTGAAAAAGTTATCCTGAGCCCCTTTTATAGTCCATGGAGAGAAACCAGAAGGTGTTTTTCTTCTTCAGATAAAGCATATCATCTTAACAGGTGATCCAAGATGGGCAAAGCAAATCACCCTGTGAAGTTGTATCCTTCCTGCCATTAAGTATAAAGACTACAGTAATACAGATTTAGATAACTAGCTAGATGATAACTAATTTTTAAGCACAAAAGACATACCAGGAATAAGGACCAGCTCTTGCCATGTTTCATTATTCTGGAAGATGGAGGTCTCCAGAAGGGCTTGGTTTAATGGAATAATACTTCCTAACCTGTACTATCTTTTTGTTAATAGGTACCTGGTCCACAGTTGGTTGGTGAGTTGAGACATAGGTCAACAAACTAAAGTGTGTAGGCTTGCAAATGCTGCTTGATTTCAATGGAAAATAAGCTCAGTGAATCTGACCCCAACTGTCATGTTGTCACAAATCCAGCTCTTGGTCATTTCTAAATTTTTCCAGTAATACCAGAGTGATTTTTGAACCTAAACTGAGTTAGAAAAGCTTCCTCATGTATCTGACAAGAGATAACGTGACTGAATTCATAAAGCCCCATAATATTTGCCTACCTAGAAAAGACACATTTCGTAGTCCAACTTTAAAAATAGGTACTAAGAAAAGATACCCATCTCTTCTTTTTTTTTTTTTCCTTGCTATTGTTCACTCGTGAATATGTAACACAGCATAACATTCTCAAACTATAATCTGCTCAACATTATCTAATTGCATCTGTCATTTTACTCCGCAATAAAATACTTCTGGGGAAAAAGAAATATGGAACTTAGCACTTGAGCTACTTTTTTAAAAATTGCTTCTGATTTTAAACATGTAGCAATGACATTTACCTGCTAAAATTTAAAAAGCAAAAACAATCTGCATGTTATCAAGCTCATATGTAGTTATCATCTGTGGCTCATATGCCACAATGTGGGTATACCTTGTTCAAGTCATTGTTAGGGCAGAGAGGCTCTTATATGAGAACTGAGCTAGGGTCTGTATCTCTATTTTTGACATATGCTTTAATCGGTCTACGGACTGCCTGTTTGGTATTGTTTAATTATTGTTCCTCTGAATGTGCTAATTGCACTTTGGCTGTATAACTTGTAAATGGGACGGATGCCAACATATTCACTAAGTAACATCTTTGTGCTATCCATGCCAGCTTCCCAGAAAATACATCCAAGATGGCTATTGATCCTTTTTCTTGTGCTTTTACAGCTTAATCTCCCTTCATTCTTTCTCCTTTTTTTTTTCTGATTCTCAAGCTGATACTCTGTGAAAGCGATTTCCTTCAGCAGATCCCATGCCAGCAGCAGGCCAGCTTCTTGCAGCCTTCCGTGTCACTTACAGTCTCTACTTTCTCACCTTTCTCCTCTCTAGCCTTTTGCCTTCATATACCTCCTTCCTGCTGCAACAGAACGAGGACAGGAAAAGTCTGTTACTGCTTGATGGTTGGCATTCTCAAGTTGCGCAGAAAGTATTAGGCATGAATTTGTTACTGCCTTCAAAAACCATGGGAGGCTCTATACAGACTTGTCTTCTAAAATTCAACTACAAAGACAGCCTTGCCTTGTATGTGCTTACATAAAAAGCAAGCAGTGGGGATTAATTACTTTAGACAGCTAAATAAATATTTATTTCCCATAATACTCTTCAAAACTATCTGTCACTGTTTCACTACCTAACAATGGCTGGTAGCGACAAGTGGGATCTTTTTCAATGGAAGTTGCTTTTTAATGAGTGTTTTTCAAGTAGGAGGTTTAATCTGATGCTGCTTTTGGAGCAATGCCTGGCCTATCCCAGTACAAACTCCATCTGATTAACAAAAGGCCTAATTTTTAAACTGATCTGGCTCAGCTGATGCTAGTTGATTCTTCTATTTAACTCAGGCTTGTTTATGAGTCAATTAGCATTTAAACTGAGCTCCCGGCTTTCATATAAACTTCCAGCCACCTAAATTGAACAAAACAGCCTTTTCTCCTGCTTTTAGGGGCCACTAAGCACCTATACAATATCCTGCTGTAGCATTCTTATGTTGCCAGGGCTTAGGGAATTAATCTAGTGATTTTGGCTGAGATGCATCCAGGCTAAAATTAGATTAGGTACCTTCCTCGGAGTAGGTGCCTGCGCTTCCGCTCCTCTGTCAGTGTCTCTGCTGCCTTCCTGGGGAGAGACCTCCTACTGAGAGTGGTGGGGCAGACGGTGAGGCACAACATACCTAAAATGGCCTGAAATCAGCCCACTCATACACTTTTCTCAGGTGGCTCTCCTCTTTCTGCTGTATTATGCAGTAAATTCCTTTTTATTTCCACCTGAACTCTCTTTCCGTGCTTTTTCACTTGGTTGCTGTCCCCTGGGATGCCAGGTCTCTCTTAGCTGGGTGAAGAAGAGGCTACAGGTGTTGCTCAGTCCTGAGCTTGCTGAGCTGCGGAAACACTGTCCTGAAGGCTGTCCTGTGGCTGCCACTTACGGTGTCTCATCTCTGCTGTTACATCTCCCAGCATGATTCGTCGGCCTCTGCATCCCCACCTCCCATGCTACTTCTCTGTTTCTTCCCCTCTTCCCTTGGGGTGGGTGATCCCTCAACTCCCACAGGGTATGATGGGCAGTGGGTCCACGTTCTGGAGGATGCAGCATACCACAAAAATGCTGTTGAGCGCCTCTGGCATGTGGGGTGAACACCACGCCTCCAGAGTTGTACTAGCATCAGTGCCATACCTTAAGGATGCCAAGGGCATGCTCTGCTGGGGTGTGGGTCTGGCAGCGAGTGCTGGTGCAGTATTGCCATGAAGCAGCTGGCAAACACCTGAAGAAGGTGAGATGCAATGGTTCAAGGAGGCAGGCATTAAGCGGAGAGAGAGAAGAAAGTAGAAAGCGAGGGTGTCGGGTCAAGTTCCTTTGTGTACATTGACTGCTGAAATCACACCAAGATGAGTTGGTGGGGATTGTCCCTGGTCCATGGATGGAAATGGACATGATGTGCAAGATTAATTTTTTTTTTTTAAAGTACTTATGAAGCAACTACTCATCTCTACTTGTGGTAAAGTCCTCTCTGTGCCTGGTCTGGAGTCCCACGCCTGGGGTGTGGGACTTTTTGTAGATTTTATGTCCACAAAATGGATCTGTGGCTCACAGATTGGAGCCATTACCTGTGACATTCATGGGCCCGTGTTCTGTGATGTTGTTTCTGCATAGCTTTATGACTAGGATTAAAGATTCTATTAATTGCGGCAAATGAGCTTTCAAGCAGAAACCCTGCATAGTTCAATCCTGGCCCCCTGGCCATAGGCGAAGCGCGTGAATTGTTCTGTTTATTTTCCAGTGGCCCTGATGAACTACTTTGGGGTGCAGCAGGTACTCTGTTGGCTCTTCTCAGGTGCCAGGATCCTCACACGTACCTCGAGGATGGTGGTGACACTGACAGCATATGGAAGGATGTTCCTGTTCTAGGCACTATCCCAGGCTCTGACATGGGGGCTAAATTTTGCAATGATTGCTTCACTGGTGAGGTCCAACTGTGGACTGCTAAGTCTTGGAGTGTGGTGTCTAAGTAGTGCCTTCCTACTCCTTCCTCCACAGTGTATAAAGACAGCACGCATGGAGATTAAAGTTTCTGTTCCCAAATTTTCTTAACCTGCACTTATCATCTTTCATTCCATCTCTTCACATCGCTTTCCTCCTCCCTTGTCGGGGCTATGTGTTAACTGTTCCTGGGATGTACCAAACACAGTATAACCAGTGTTGGTGCAGCCTCACCTTGAGTACCATGTGCAGTTCTGGTACCCACAGTTTAGAAGGATGTGAAGGTCCTTGAACGTATCTAGAGGAGGGCAACAAAGCTGGTGGAAGGGCTGGAAGGAATGTCTTATGGGGAGCAGCTAAGGACTTTGGGCTTGTCTAGTTTGGAGAAGAGGAGGCTGAGGGGTGACCTTGTGGCTCTCTACAAATTCCTGAGGAGGGGAAGTGGAGAGGGAGGTGCTGATCTCTTTTCCCTGGGATCCAGTGATAGGACACATGGGAATGGTTCAAAGCTGCACCAGGGGAGTTTTAGACTGGACGTTTCTTTACTGAGAGGGTGGTGAAACACTGGAACAGGCTTCCTAGAGAGGTGGTTGATGTGCCAAGCCTGTCAAGCGTTTAAAAGGCATTTGGACAATGCCCTTAATAATACGCTTTAAGTTGGTCAGCCCTGAATTGGTCAGGCAGTTGGACTAGATGATCGTTGTAGGTCCCTTCCAACTGAAATAGTCTCTTCTGTTCTATTGGTCTTAAAATCCCGTCTATGCATAGCATCCTTAACTATACCTCCCAAGCACTACCTCTTTCTCCCTCCAGTGTTACCTAATTTATTCCATTGTCACACTAAATTGATTTGACTTGGTGCTCCTACAGAATATCTGATATCTCTCATTCTCCCACCTTCCTTCTGGTGTTACCTCACTGATAGGCATTGGAAAAGTGTGCAGGGGGTAGTGTTTCATTTCCTGAGGGTGCCCTGCTAGTGCAGTCACGGTCCTGTCATGGAGATGGTGAAAATGGAACTAACAACAGGAAACAAATCACTAAAGGTCCTAGATAACTAGGCTTTCACATACAGCTGCATGAGGGGCAATATAGATGTCTTTCTGTGTCTGGTCATCCAAGTGCAATTGCCTGGTGAGCAAAGATGCCTCTCAAGCTTTTGAAGTTCTGTGTGAGGAGCAAGGAGAAGTAGATGAAACGGCTGACTGACAAACACTATACATCTGAAACAGTACTATACAACTCTTTCAGTCAGATGAATCACACCCTTGAAGACCTGAAAAATGTGCGAGACTTTTAAAATGACAGTAAGAATATTATTGATTGGGTGTGTGGTTAATTAAACAGCAGCTGGTAGTCTTTGTTGGTTTAGAGGATTAATAAAAAGGAAGCTTTGATGACTCTGAAATGTTGGGCTGTAATCAAAGAACTTAAACTAAACAAAAAATGTTTATGATAGTTTACAGTGAACAAGAATTTAACTTCTGCCTTTGTTATGAGGTCACGTGAAGCATGAGTGGTGGCCACCAGCTGCAAAGGACAGAAAATGCAGGCTGTTCTTCCAAAAGATAATGTGCCATCTTGTACTTCGTGTGCGTCTTCCAGAAATCTTTCAAACCTCTTGCTTCAAATTAGCAGCAGAGATTTGAAGACACTACACCTGACGTTGGCAATAGTCCCAATTTCAGAGGGGGCTGGACTCGATGATCTTCAGAGGTTCCTTCCAACCAATATCTCTTTGGCAATATAAAACATTTGATATTTAATGTCTTGGCTTCTACATCACTGCAAGCATTGAAGGCCCAGACTGCATTTGTTGGGACAACAAGGCTCTTCTTAGGCCATGGATAAAACTGAACTGCTGAAACTTCTGCTTATTTGGTACAAGTTTTCTCATGCATTAGTAGGGCAAGGAGATGGATGTTTGAAAGCTGCTTAAAAAGCATGGCAGGAAAAAAGACCACCGCTCACGTCACCAGAAACAGCACCTGTTCTGCAGTAGTGCCTAGACACCTCCTGCTTCTGGCAGAGGGACTTGCCCAGAAAGGGAGTGTGGCTTGGCTTGTCCCGTGCTCTCGCAACAACGCCCTGCCTTCCTAGGGCTAGGCCTGGGTCATGTCCTTCTGGGACAGAGGTGGAAGATGGAGATGGAGGGAGGGAGCATGAGGGGCACATGGGCGTGTTGGAGGAAACAGGGAGGGGTAGCATGGGAAAATGAATCTTAGAGAGCCAACGTCAAAGAGGGTCTGGGGCAAGGGAGGAATTGCCATGTAGAAAGGGAGAGTAAGGAGAATAGGGAGAGTGGGAGAGGGCAGTAGTGCATCCTCCTCCCCTTGGCCTTGAGAGAGAGTATGTGCTATGGGGGCAAAGCATGCATGTGCTACAGGATGGAGGACTACACAGAGACTTTGGGCTGGGAGAGGAGGTGGCAGTGAGGAGGCAGGAGGAGGTGTGGGGAAACCCTAAAGTAGAGAGTGGGCAGAGGGACTGGCAGGTAGCTTGTTGCATGATGCATGATGAGCAGTGCCTGTTGCACTCAGACCTATGGAAGCAGCAAAGTGTGCAGCCCACAGGGTGTGCCAAGGAATGCAGGAGGAACATGTGTTGTAGTGGTGCAGCCTGCCACCTTCTCCAGCTTTGGGCAAGGGACAGGGAGAGCAGAGGGTTTTCAGGAGAAAGTGATCTAATTCATAGAATTATAGAATCATAGAAAAGAATCATAGAATGCTAGGTTGGAAGGGACCTCAAGAATCATCTGGTCCAAACTTTCTTGGCAAAAGCACGGTCTAGAAAACATGGCCCAGCACCCTGTTCAGCTGAATCTTAAAAGTGTCCGATGTTGGGGAATTCACCACTTCCCTGGAGAGATTATTCCAATGGCTGATTGTTCTCGTTGTGAGAAATTGTCCTCTTATGTCCAGTTGGAATCTCCCCAGCACTAATTTGTACCCATTACCCTATGTCTTTTCCATGTGACTCCTTGTAAAAAGGGAGTATCCATCTTCTTTGTAGCCACTCTTTAAATACTGGAACGTGGTGATGAGGTGTCCCCTAAGCCTTCTTTTCTCAAGGCTGAACAAACCCAGTACTCAGCCTTTCCTCATATGGCAGGCTTCATCTCCCTTCCCCCCATTCTTTATGTTTATTTGTGCAGTCAGATTCTTGATAGGTGGTTTAATATATTCATTTTATGTATGTCAGGGTAACTCCATCCCTGATTGAACTCCACTGAATCTAGATCATTATTAGAAAATTGCTTTATAAATAAGCCTGGCCTGAGAGACACTTTCCATGTTAAATACAAAGCATCCTGCTTCTAAGCTGTTGCATGTTTACTTGAAATGCAAACACAGGCAGCAGGCACATCATTGTTAAACTAATTAAAGTTTAAAGAGAGACCTTTATACATACTAGTCTAGCTAATTTGTTGTCACAGGATCATAATTCATTAAATATATTTTCTATTGTTAGTTAAATTAATAATAAGTAAAACAGAGCATATGGGGTGTGTCAGATGATGAGTCAAGATGGACGGAAACATCTTTACTGAGTCTTTAAGTTGTGTCTTCTTCTACACAGTTTCCTTTCTGGATAAATGGCTAGAAGGTTGCAGCCTAAATAAATATGATGGACTTTGCCTGCCCTGATGTGCTGAGCTGTGGTACTTCCCTTCCATTTTACAAAACCACTGAAAAGCAATATTAAAGCAACTACTGCTTAATGGAAATTCAGACCCCTGTATTGGAGACAAAATTTGGAGATGATGTAAAGAGAGGAAAAATTGACCAGATGTCTGGGAAAGTGTCGTGTAACTTGCAAGAGTTTGATTTAAAATAGATGCGTGAAATGACTCACACCAGGACACCATAGCTGTTTTCATCTCTACGTGTCTGACCCATTCCTCTTGCAGGGATGGCTCAGCTGTTCCAGCAGCATCAACTGAACTCCTGCACATTAAAACCCAGTATTTAGAGAAAAGTCAAAACTGAAGCCAGCTGTGCTGTTCTGCCCCAGATACTGCTTTGCGAGCATAGGAGCCCCCTATGCACTGGCAGCAGAAATAACAAAGACAGAGGCAGGGCAGATTGCTGAAGGTGGAAGACATAGTGCAGTAGCAGGATTAGGTGGCCCCACAGGTGCATTGGAGTTATCAGGCCGATGTGGCATCCCTGAGCACTAAATTCAGTTCTGGTAGTAGTTTATTGGTGGTGTTATTGGCTGTGTCAGCCTGCTGACCAGGGAAAATGACTCTTGGTGCACCATATCTGCTAATTTTCCTGCTTCTGCCCTGGAAGAAAATGGAAATGACCATCCTGTGAGTACAGATTTTTGAAAGCTTTTTAAATTCCTACACAAAGTCAAGTCCTCAATGAAAAGCTTTCTGATGGGTACTGGGTAAAAATACTTCAGAGAACACTGGTATGGCATGGGTTTGGAGGAAGCCGAAGCTCCAGAATTTTCTTGTATTCCTATTTCACCTCTGGCCAATCTATTGCTGTTTCTTTGGCATGAACAGTCTTCTGGATTCCTTCACAGATTCTTACTCTTGAGTTTGAATTCCTGCCTGTAGCAGGGAATGGACCTTCAGAGTCCAAATGCTTTTGGTTCCAGCTGGGAGAGGCTTATGATTTCCCTGTGACACAAGCTGAATGAAGCTAATTATACTCTTCTGAGCATTTGCTTGATAAGGGGACTCTCCCTGAGCCATCATTTTGGAGCATGTAGCTGCCTATCTCACCTCCTTTCCTTATCACATTAAAACAAGTGGTTCCATGATTGTGGTGCTAATCAAGATGAGGGTCCTTGTGGATTTGTGCTCAACAACTCATGCTCACTCTCTCTTTGCCATAGCCCTGGTTGTCCTTCCTGTGCCCCTTCTGTCACTGTTACTGCAATCAGCGTTTTAGGTCCTCCCAGCATCTTCTAAATGCCCTTCAGCTCCTTTCCTCCCTCCTATGGTCTTAAACAATCTCTTAAGCATCCAGTCATCCACATTGTCTCCATTTCTATCCCATATTTATTCCCACACCCTTGGGACTGTGTAGGATTTGACAGCTCCAGCGGTTGGGCTGCAGCATTGCGCACAGGGATTGCCTGCTGCCTGCAGGGCGCTGCCAGACAAACCGGCTGCCAAACAAGATGAATAATGGACAAGCTCTGCCTATTCTCCATCAGCAGAAGGGTGCATATGACCTCTTTTCTTTCCCCAACTGAATTTCCTGAACTTGTAAGAATTAAACATGTTTTTATTGCAGCCTCTTTGTCAAATTTGGCTGGAATCTGGCAGGTCCTCTCATGTTTCTCACAGAAAGGTGGGCAGATAGGCAGACGGACAGCATGAGTATTTAAGCCTCTGTTGCTTTGGACTGCCTAAGACTCTGGACTGTATAGGAGTATCACTTCTTTCTCTTATTAGTATTTAGTATGTCCTACTGGTGTTTTGCCAGCATCCAGAAATCCTGATCAAGTCACTGAGGACTCAGTGTTATATTCCTGGAGTGTCCAAGAATTCATGTTTTTTCTCCTGGTCCCTCTTTCTGATAATTTTCTGATGAAATGATCTTGTCCAAATCATGTCTTCCTATATGGCAAAAACTTGTGGAAAATTTATAAAATAAAATAATTTATAAGGCCAGCAAATAGAGTCTTGTTTTCTCAGCCTGAATCATATTTTCTGTGCTCAGTGAATGGGTCTTTGTATTTTAACTGAGACTAGACCTTGGCCCCAATATATCTATCTAGTAACTGTTGGTGTTTTGTGCTAAATAAAAGAAGGCTAGCAAGTAGTAGAACAAGTAAAGTAATGACTTCACTGTGTTGCAGTTTAGTTTCTAAAGTATAGTTAGAAATACAACATGCTTATTAATAGCCAAAATTGTGGGTTATAAAAGTTGGAATACAACCGATGAGTCCTCTTCAAGGATCTGGGAGAGTGTACTATCAGGGCTGGAAGCTGTCAGTGAAAAGAACCTTTTTTTTGACTAAAAAGATGTAAAAGGTATACTAAAGAGAGTGTCTGATTCCTGATGCTGATAGCACTGTCACATGTGTACATGATGGATGTGATTAGTACTGTCAAATATAGACACTGGTTAATGCTCTCTTTAATTAGCACTGAAGTGTGTCTCACATTAGCGTGAATGAGAGCTATGCCTTGTAGAGGGATGGAGCAGAAGATGGTCAGATGGAGACTGTAAATGTGTGTCCAGCAGTAGAAGAACCACCTTACTGCTTTTAAGATACTTGAGCAATCAAATACCATGGGATCAGCTGTGGCATGTGGATCCTAGTAAGATGAGAGAAAGGAGGAAAGGAGCTCTGGTCAGAGGAAGGATACTGTTGCCTTGCATTGGTAAATTAGTCACCTCCTGTTGTAGGAACAGGGCAGACTTGAATTTTAGCTTTAGCTTGATTGAGCAGGGATGAACGTAAATTGTTAATAGAGGTTACAATCCAAGTTTCACAGTCTTTGTTCTTTTTTCTGCATTAAGTATACCAATTTAGCCAACCAGAGCGACTTCATCCAGCTGATGTCTCAGCAGACTTTCTGTGGTCCCACAGTGCCAGCAGTGCTGCCCACGGCGCTGGCCTGGCTGTGCTGGAGAGCACTCACAGCAGCTTTGTGCCATGGGCACAGCTTACTGCCCTACTACTGGCACAGGGATTTTGTCTACCTGAGGGTTGCTGTCTGCATCTTTCTAAGAGACAGTGTCTTCTCCTGGGCGTGCAGCACTCATCTACCCTATCTACCTCATGGGTTCCGGTTTAAAGCCACCATTCGGTGGAGATAAAGCAACCTTTCAATGGCAGCGGAGTCTGAATAGAGCTAAACACTCTCTGCCACAGCCATCCTCACAACACCTCTTACTTTTTAGATAAAATTGGTTGAAAAATTTTATTCAAACGATTTTACATGACATTTAAAAGTAAACAGACACAGTTTGAATTTTAAGCTGAAGCAAGGCAAGAAATGTAAATTGAAACTTAACTTACTTTCCTCGTAGACCTTGCCACTGAAAAATGAAAAGAAAAAGTAATTAAGCTATATTTTCCCATGAAAAAGCATTTTCTGACAAAACCTCATTCTTTAGAGAAAATGGTTTTTCACCCAACATTTTTGACCAGCTGAAGTTTCAAAATAAAAAGCAAAATATACAGACTTACAGTTTATTGTTTACTGCCCTGTAATATGTACTTCAAATGAAAAGTAAAAGCAACCTGCAGCATGTAGAGTAGAGGGATGGAAGAAAAACCAAAAGGAACTGACAGGCACAGGTCGAAGAATAATTCATCATTCAGCAACATAAGCTGACAGATTTGCTCTGTAGCTTACTAGCATCCGAAGCCTTTTGTATCTCCGTTTTCACCCACAGTCTTTCATTCTGGATGTTGCAAATCTGTACTGTAAAATTATTGCTCTGCGTATTTTGAAATATTTGCTACTAGAAATTATTGTTCCTGGTACTTGTGAGAGACTTGGAAGGTCACAGAGTGATTTCATGGTTCCCCATGAGTCATGGCACAGCCACGGAGGTGTTTTACAAATTTAAATCAATAAGGTTATGTTTCACTATAGCGGGGCAATCAAAAAAGGTCATAACCCTGAAAAAGAGCACCGTTTATTAACAGAGTTGTTCCTTAAGTCAACAAATACTTCTTTTTTATCTTCTAGTGCTATGTTACAGTTAAAAATATCATGATCTATTTCAATATTAAAATTATTTTTCATTAGGTTATTATGTACATGGGTGTCATTTGCTTGGAATAAAGGAGAGAATCTCTTTTTGCCTGTTCCTCTACAAAACATAGGCTCCTCTGTACCACCAGGGCTAAAGGGACAACACATATTCAATGCAAACTCGAAGCAGAAGATAAAAAATACTGCATCTAGCTGTGTCTTCTCAGAAATTCAGAGCAGTGCAAAAGAATCGCCAGGCAACTATTTCGTTAAAAGAGCAAACCCTGAAGCTGCTTCTGCGTGTAAGGCTGAAATGTCACATCTGTTGTTCGTTGATTAGCAGCCAAAGAAAGATGCAGAGTGTTCTCTTTTTTCTTTTCAAGTCCTTCCGTATAATGGTTGCTCACCTACCATATGAATGGCTTATATTTTATAAGGTTTCTCACAGAGTCCTTTATTAAGTGTCATCTTCGAACAGAGTATGGAATGAGAGGTGGAAGGAGAAGGAGAAGAGAAGGAGAAAAGAAGGAGAAGGAGGAGAAGGAGAAGATATGGTAGCAAAACTAAGAACTCCAAAACAGCTTAATCTCTCAGAAACAGCACACAAGAAGTGGTCCAAAAAAGTCATATGTATTTCATGATGGCAGGTGGAAGAGCAAGGTGAGCAAAAAGTTGCTATATATTCAATATAGCAAAGTGGGAGAGCTGAGATTTCTTTAAAAAACCTCAGTTGATTTAGGAATAGCAACCTGCTGAAGAAGGTTGACCCCTAGGAAGCATAAGGCTTCTGAGAGATCAGCTACATATAAATAAAAAGAGTAGTACTTCTGAAGTGTTCACAACAGAGTTGAGACTGAGTCAGAAATAGTGTGTCTGGATATAGAGGCAAAATAGAGGCCTGAGCTATCTTTGCTTTGAGACAAGGCTACAATAGGTATCAGAGGCCACAGGTTAGAAGATCTCAACATGAAGGTAGAAAAATTGTTTGCATGTTACCTAACCACACAAAAGAACCAGAGCAGACTTCAGAATATGAAAATGACAACAAGCAAAATGTTTTTGCAAACCATGGGACCATAACAACATGCAAATGTGAAGAAAAATGAAAACACAGGAAAAATACTCCACAGCGTTCTAATGGAGTGAGTTTGGGAGAAGTCATACAAATAAGTGTGAATGATGTGAAAGAAAATATAAATTTAAGCATTATTTTGTGCTAAAACAGAGCTGCTGTATTTCCATAAAGCAGAAACTTTTTGGAAAAAATAACCTGTGCCTACAAAAAATACACATATCGTCAATGTAAGTAAGAATCCCTTTCAGTGATCTGTACAAGAGAGAGCTGCCTCTTAACACAAGAATATTGTCTTGATCAGAAATCGACTTCTCACTACTCTTAATCTAGAGAGATGTAAAACTCCGAAACTCGATAGGGAAGGCTATATCCAAAGCTTCAAGAAACTATTTGAAAATAAATGAGCAGACACATATAACTTCTATTCCATAGGTGAGGAAATGTTGCTCTTTCACTGTGAGCTTGACGTAAACAGCAGCTTCAGAAGATGCACTTTATAACTGCTGTCACAAATGGAGTACCTACTCTCGTGCTGCAAACAGCTCCGACCTACTGGCTGTTGACGGAATGCATTCCTTGGAAGGACAGCAGCTTGTAAGCTGGGAGATCATTTTCCAGATGGTTTCAATGTTGTCAAAGAAAGCCAACAAAAACATAAAGTAAGAATGACTGAATCAGTCGTCCTACCATAGATGTTCCTAGAAATCTCTCTCTGGAGCTGAAATGAGAACTTGGAAGAGTTACTTGGGCCAAGTTAGATACAATGGAAACTATCAGAGAGCTTCCAAAATTAGTTTTTTCCACAATAATTATGAAAAAGAAAGATGAGTGTTTCCCTGTGGCTGGCAGTCTGAGCAACTAACAAAGCACGTAAAAAGGGGAAAAAAATCCCTAGCCAAGGAATGGTTTCTAGGGATCACTGGATGCTTCAGCTGTGTTCTGACAGGGTCCTCTAGAAAAAAAAGGTTCACATCTGTGCAATTTCAATGCACCATTCAGAAGGCCCCAGTTTACCACGTTATTTGGAAAATGCTTTGTAAAATCTCAAGTATTTCCCACAAATACACAATAAATGACATGAAACCATGAGGAGAAGATGAGGAGAAAAATAATAGAAAAATGTTGCAATCATAGACTCTGGCAAGCTCCTGGAAGGGATTCAAATCAGGAGGTTGAAATGCAGAAGACAAAAATGTGAGTTCAAGGTTACAGAAATAACCAATCTAGGAAAATGTAGCAGGGAAATAAAAAACTTAGCAGAGGATACAAATAGGTATGATTACTAATACGTCCCCATACATACATAAAGAAGACACAGAGAAACTTAAAAAGGCATGTTTTGTTGAGGAGTTTATATTCAAACAGCTCTAAACCATTTAAACTGCTATCTGAAGGTCTTTAGTGTGTAAAAACGCATAATGGGCATGGAGTGGTAATCACAGCAGGGACTTCCTGAATCTCAAATAGTTGATAAAGAAGGAACCTGTCCTCAGAGTGTATGATAATAAGCACCAAACAAAGCTGGCAGTTGACGCTTCTAAGCAAGGCCTTGGGGCAACACTTTTAACAAGGAATGGTGATCACTGGAGACCCATGGCATATGCTTCTGGAGACCTAACTGGAACAGCATGTCAGCATGCACAAAAAGAATCGGAGGCTCTGCCTTTAGTCCGTGCATGCAAAAAATATTCATTGTTTTTATATGGAATACCAGCGCTAGCAGGAACTGATCACAAGCCATTAGTGGCAATTGCTGAAAAGGGCTTTGCAGGCAGGTCTCCTAGATTGCAATGTCTGGTATGATTTACAACTCAAATATAAATCTGGAAAAGACTTACATAGAGCAGATATTCTGTCCAGAGCTTTCAATAGAACTGAAGTAGTACAGACACACAGTCTCATGTGCATGCAAAAATTGTTAAGACATTTTTTTCTCCTCAGACAGGATGTCACTGTGGAGACCTGTCACTGCAGAAAGCCAAAATACTAGATAAAACACTGCAGAAGGTAATGCAAGCTACGAGTCTGACTAACTGGACAGCACTTACTCATCCTTAAACAATTTTAAAAGCGTGTTTTATATAATATTGTCTGAGCATGCTAAACTGCTTCCCAAAACTTTGAACCCAGTGCTGGTAAATAGAATGCATGAGAGATATATGTGTATGAGGAAAATGCAAAATGTATTGTATTATATTTATAAATATTAACTGCGGATCAGTGTGGTCAAAAAAGCCAAAGTATGAAAAAAAGGTTAATTTCAGAAATGTTGGTAAATTAAAAAAAAACAATGATAGTAATTCCATAAACTCACGCTCCATAGCTGAAAGAAATTTATTTATGTTTGCTGTAAAAAAAAATCACATTTTTTCCTGATCATTATTCCTGGTATCCAGAAATAACGTTGCCGCAGAAGTAATCTGTTGAACGTGTGATCTCACATACAAAGATGATATTTGGCTGCCATAGAACACAACCCATGGTCATGCCAGATAATGGCCCACAATTTTATTATTAGGAATTCAAAAATTTTCTAAAAGAGTTTTAAACACATTACTTCTGATTCAGGATATCCACAGTCTGATGGCAGTGTGGGAAGACATCTTAAACAATGTTAATTTCTACACGTATGCCATTTGAGAATTGTTTAATTCCAGAGCAGTGCTCTGGGTACTGAAGCATGTTCACCAGCAAACTTGGATTAAGACTGTCCAATGGTGTAGTTGATGATGTAAAAGTGAGGGATGCATAACTGCTGCGAAAAAATCAAATAGAGAATGTACCATATTAACAAATGGGAGGAATGAAATCTTTGCAATCCAAGACAGCTAGACTGCATTTAATGGAAATATATTTAATGGCACAAAAGACTGCTGTCATGAGGAGTTGCTCCTCTCTCGCATGAGGCAATTGCTGAGGAAGCGCGGATCTGCTGGACAAAGAAGAGGCATTGTGCCTTCTTCCCTTGGTGGGGAGACATGGACACCAAATCTTAAAAGCAAATAAAAAGGAGCCAGTGAGCCAGGTAGCATTGATGGAATGGACCCAACAGAGGTACAGAGAGGGTAAAACCATGGGATGCCTCAAAAATGCATGAACTAAAGGAGGCGAACGCAGATACTGTGGATGTGTGTTGTACTTTAAGTAGCCACTTTCTTTAGTTTTACTTTGGAAAGGAGAAAAAATGAAGGTAACAGGTCCTTGACGAGTTTGGAGTGTAACATGCCCTGGGGGGCTGTGATTGGGAGTAGCAGTTGTTATCTGTCTACTTGAGAAAGAAAGTGAAAGAGGGTGAGACAGACCCATTTTAATAGTCTTAGAAAAGACCCATCACATGATAAGCTCTGACACAGAGTGGCTATGCACATACTGCTATATTTATGCCTGTTAATCTGCAATGAGATTATTGATAGTAGGAAGAACTAACACTACTAATGTGTTTTTCAAGTTTACACTGGACAGAAGGGTATCAAAACAGCATTGATCTTCTTGGTGGTAGAAGATAAAAAGCTTCCCTGGACTTCAGCTGATGCATGATCAGGAAATCTGGAGTGAGCAGATTTGCAAAAATGGAGTTGACGTTCTGAGAGAAGGGAGAGGGCGTAGAACAAAGAGATCAAAAAATACTTCAAGAAAGGGCATTTTTGAGGGAAACTGAGAGAAATGGTGCGGATTTTTATGTCAATCTGTGCTGGGCTGAAATCCAGCAAAGTTAAACTCCAGGTCCTTGAGAAATGGCAAGGACATAACTAAAAGCAACTCAAGTGGCCTTTTGTGTTTTGGAGCAACTGTTGCGAGGAGGGAAGGCATTAGTAATCCATCCCCATAGCTTTCTTTTTATCTTTGGGAAACTTGTAGAAGGCAGCAGTCTGGATGCATCCCTAGAGACAGCTTAACTTTCACAATGAACAGTTTAACAGAAGTGACAGCTTAGGTAAAATAGTGGGGGGAAATAAACCCAGAAAGGAAAGTGTCTGCGTTTTGTGGGTGGGAAAGAGCACAGAATTTTCCCAGTGTCTGTGAATGTCTCTTTTAGCCATAAAACGTTTGCAGTCATTGGTGTTTTGCCTTCAAATCAATGGATTTTGCTCTTTTGTCAGGCAGGTTTTAACCTCCCAGTCTTAGTGGCATTGCTTCTGATTTACAGAGATGTAGGAAGACAGAGGAGGCATTTTCCTGACTCGCTCCTGATTGATAATGTAGAAAAGCACTGTATATCATGGCCATCAAACAGAAGAAGAATTTTTTAGCAATATTGCTTTTTCTCTAAATTATGTCAAACAAGAATGGCCGCAGCTTCTCATATAAGTATTGCACATTTATTTATTCATTTTTTTTCTAAAAGTAGATATTTTATGCCTCGGGGTGCAATTTGTGATTTTTAATCAGAGAAAGGAAAAATAAGGGAACTTGTTATGAGGTGCTTGTTGGAGCTAAGAAAACTTTTCACATGGAGATGATATAGCAGTGCTGGGAAACATTCAGTAACTCAACAGAAATCCTGGACTGCTGTGCATGGACTTTTGTGTATGAGCGATTTAGTGTGTGTGTGCTTATACATATATAGATGTGTGTCTCTGCACTTATTTTTTTTTGCTTTACCTGTATTACTCTTCTGTTTTGTATAATCAAATGGAAGTGGCACACGCTACGTGTTTTTTCCTGATAATGCCTACAAACAAGGTAGGCAAATTTCAGGGCTATTGTGTTGCAAGAGATGGGCTATTTTCCATTTTCTTCTGCCATGGTTTTCAGTTTCTTCATGTGTTTTAATGGCATCCTACCCTTTAAAAATAGTTTCACCTACATGAGATGCTAGACCAAGCCTCAGCGCTTGCAGTCATTCTCCTTTGAGCAAAGTGGATCTCCTCATCATAATTAAATATTTTGCATGCCTTTTTCCAGGAGGGGGAAGTGGACACATCTGTTCCTTGCACACAAAAATACTATTTCTTGCTCCAATACTGGGATGTCTGAAAAGCAACTCTCACTGAAAAATAGTGCAGTGAAAAAATGGCTCACTGTCTCATTGTCTCTTAATTTTTGGGCCCAAATAAGCTACAAAGGTACCACAAAGCAAAGAGAAGATGGCAGCATATACCTCTGTGCTTTTTTATTCTGAATGTGGCAGACAAACCTTGTAACTCTCATCTACAATTCAAGAAGGAGATATTCCAGCCCCCACCTGAAAATTAAAAAAAGCATAATCCGGTGATGGAAGGGGAGCAAAAGCACACCTGTGTCCTTGCTGCTAAAAGATATACGAAAAGGCTGTATTTAGCATCTTCCTGCTTCCTGTGATGTACCTTGCAGCCTCCAAAGAGTAATTTCGGAAGAGGAAAGCAGAAGCGTTCCTTGGAGTCTTTATGTGTGTCTTTCTCCTGTCCACAGAGCAGCTCTGTGCATGCTAACTAATGCCACAAAGGAGGTGGGGGCTCTGTAAAGATCATTCTGGTTTCTATTGTTCTCCGTAGTCACAGGAAAATGAACACAGCCTCTCAAAAAGTTCCCTCCCACGGGAAGATACTCAAGGAGAGAAAATTGCTATGAATTTGCCCTCTACTTCAGACACTTACTTGCTCACACAGTTCTAAAGTTGTCAAATGTATTTATACATATAAAATAGCAAATGTTTGATAGTGCCTTTTGTCCCCTGGGACAAGATCATCTGCATATTGCCGACGGGGCTTTAGGCACTGCGTAGGCACGAGTGTTACGTGACAACAGCAGGCACATCTATCTAGCATGGGCCCCAAGCAGGTTAGTCCACATGCGGTAGGATGGACTCGGACAGAGCTACGACTTCGTGGCCAGCAGCAGGAGAGCTGAACTGCTCCGCAGATGTTACGGTCCGAGGCATTCAGGGAGCAGCTGCACCCTGCTCTGGATTCTCTGACTGGCTCCTAGAAAGCCAGCACAGCAATGCTTCTCTTTCTAAGGGAAATAAGTGCAAGAAATCAGTGCATTTTGTTCCAAGTGACGAGAGAAAGGAGACAGTTAATTTTCTGTTCTCATTCTATTTGTTTATTCCTCTGAAACTGACATAACGTTCTTAGAAACTGACTGGGCAAAGAAACACCACTGAAAATTACAATTTGATGAGGTGTGAGAAAGGGAGAAATTCTGTTCCTCGATATTTGCAAAAACCTCTGCCCCTTCCTGTTGCCATTACGGCCTGACATTTCTCTCTAAAGCTACAGGCAAGCTCTGTAGAAGGACTCACTGGTCATGATGCTTTGTGTATCACACCTACCCGATAGGTAACCTGCTGCCACGGGGAATGCAGACATCTGCCATAGGCTCCTGGTTCTGCTCATGTGCTTGAAGAGAGAGGTCCACCAAGGAGAACAGTTCAGGAAATAGGCCTGGCACCAATCCCATGACATCCTAGGGGTGACTGGGCAGGAGCTTTCCTTTTAAATGCAGCAGGAATATGAGTGTCTCCATGTGATATGGACAGGGACCAGAGCCCTTTGCAGATCTAAGTTAGCATAGCTTAGTTAATTTTAGTGTTGCTACCATGATTTTTGGCAGAAGTTTCAGCCCCCAAAGAGTATTTTCTGGTGTTTGCATCAAGGCTAAAATAAAATATTCTTTGTGCCTCCGATCATGCCTTGTAGAAATATGAAGGAAATAAAGAGGAAAGGATGGATTATAGGATTCTACAAAGCATAAATTTGCACCCAGAAAAAAAATGAAAACTCAGGAGTCCACAATAAAGCAAACACCTGCATAACAAAAGTGTGCTGAAGAAGGATGTATTAACCAGCACCAAGTACATTGCGAAAGCCCCAAAAAAGAAGAAGCAAAAACCTCAGCCCTAACTGGCAGCAAATAAAAGGTTGTTAACCGCATGGAGATCTGTCTTTGGGCACTGCCAAATTGAAAACTGAATGGAACACAGTTTTGAAAATTATAACTGGAGAGGTGATTAGAGGCATGGGGGAAGCTTTTTCTAGGACTTACTAAAGGAAATGGCCTTGTAATTAGAAAAGGAAATGGAATCAAGAGAAGATTTCTGAAGGTGAACAGAAAAGTCTTTTGTAAATAGTAAAAACACATGTTAAGAAGCCAAATTGACAACACAATGTTGGTGTGAGTTCACTCGTAATTTTTAGCCTGAAAATGACAGAGAAGTGCATTTTAAATCTAATTACTTGAAAAATTTTTTCCCTTTTACAGCTTTCTCAGAAATGGTGTGTAAGATTCCACGCTTGCCATGAGAATATGGAAATGATCTCTTGGCCCTGGAGTGGCCTGACCCAGCCCACATTGCAGATGTGCTTAATTCCGCGTGTGCATTTCCCTACTGATTTCACTTATTTGAATATGAACACTGGCAAGACTGGAACAGTGGGCAAGCACTGAGTTCTCTTTTAAGTCCAGGCTTCTCCCATAAAGGCAATTTAAAGAGAAGAAAACATATCTGACTCCGACAGATGTATTTGTAATTAAATATTATGTAGATAGGTCCTTAGAAAACAACCATAAGAACATCAGCTGGCCCTGAAGGTCTAAATGAAGAGGTAATGAAGAGAGGCAGGGGCAAACCAGAGCTCCTGAGCCCTTCAAGAGCTGATCTTGCATGAGGTCTCCATCACATGATGGTGAAGGGGAAAGCAGACCACAGGGGAAACTGAGGCTGAAATACCCACTGTCATTTGGGGTGCAACAGAGCCCCCAGCCAGCCCTGTTCAGTGTGAGCCTTGGGTTGTTCCACCAGTTCCTTTCTAGTCCGTGATGAAGACCAGCAGCTTGGGAAATCAAAAGCTGACCCTCACATTTGTCTGGGTACCAGCCAGAAAAAAAAGAGCAAATGGGTTTCTGTGACTCTGCCCTGGTGAATTTCACTTCTAAAAAGTGGCTTTAGCGGTCCATGGAGTCTGTGTGGGGTGCCTGCCCTGGAACAAAAGCCAGCTTCAGGGATCTGCAAGCTGGAGAGTTACTGACCTTACCCCTAAAGAAGTCAGAGTGACTGTAGTCCGTGTTCCTGTGAAGACTGGGACCAGTACTGCTCACGAGAGCATTTGTTATAGGGACAAAAAGCAAGAGGTAAGGGCAGGTAAACCCCATTGATACAATGCCAAGAGCAGATCCAGTTCCCACTCGGTGAACTCCCGTAGCCTCATCCCAAACTTGGCTCTTCAGATAATGCTGGTGCAACATTTCTTATCAGAGAGCAAATCAGTATTATTCAGCCAGGTACACCTTGCAGAATCCTTTTCCCCAGGCAGACGTAGAAACCCATTGTTTCATTGCACAATGAAAAGGTGATGGGAGAAGGGGATTTTATGCTTTCCGGCTTCAGCTGACACGTCTCCGTATCAGCTCACTGCAGATTACTAAGGTACACTTGGGATAAATTAAGCAACTGAAGTGAAGTGTGTAAACCTGTCCATAGCAAACACATTGCCTTGTGGGGTGCATTTGCAGCGAATATGATTATTGTTTGAGTCAAAAAAAAAAAAAGGGTGCTTTTGTATTTGCTATATCCTCCTGCCTTTGGGGTGGGGAAATCTTCATAATCCAGCGAGTTGAACACAAGAGCAAATGTTGGGGAGGTTTAGGATCTGCGTGGCCTTACCAGTGGCCTACTTTGGGCATGTCTGGCCATGAAAGCTGACCTTGGCTGGCGGTATCAGAGCAGCTCTGAACAGGCTGTGTGTCTACATCGTCTAGTGCTGTACCTCGCAGAGGTACTAATTGGGTCCTGGAAGCAATATAGGTATGGCAGCATGTTGCTGTGTCAAGCTAATTAGCGGTGCTTCTAATGAGCGCAGGTGCAGTAGCAGGTTGACACGGCTCTGGTGCTTCCTGTTCAGAGCTGTCCTGGCTGCCTCTGCCCAGAGCTCCGCGCAACGGCAGAGCTGTCACCTTTCTCGCACTGGGAAGCACCGTTAACCTCTCTGGGCAAAACTGAGGTGGATTTGAAGCGAGCGGCAGATTTTGTTACATACATATATGCAACGCCTTAGATTCTCCATCTGTGAAGTTGGGCATAATGAAACGCATCTGCCTTTGCAAATCGCCGAAAATCTACAAATGAAAAGTGCTGCGTGATGTCAGTGTTAGGATATCTCTTAATTCTTATTCTTTATTATAATTCTTTTCCTTGCTATACAACATATGTGACAAGACAAAGGTCATGAATTTCAACCTGCCAAAAAAAAAAAAAAAAGATGCTAGGTAGAAAAACATCAGAAGAAGTAAAAAGCCACTGAGCACTGAACAAAATATGAGCTGAGTTTGTATTATTTATACAGTTTTGTATTCTGCCTACTGCTGAGCACATGAAAGTTGAATATTCCCTGTGCTTTAGAACAGGGAGAAAGTAACGGCAGAAACTGAAGCAGGATGGTTGGAAGTGCAGGTGGGAGAATTATTTATAATGGATAATTTATTCAACAAATTTTTCCTCTTATCTCTTCACAAATTATTCTAAAACAGATTGCTGTTTTCTCAGATTCACTTGTTATGTGAAATTATTTACTGAACAATTCTTTTAAGTTGTTTGTGAATTTAAATTGTAGAAAGTTGGTATGCTTTTCATTTAACAAAAAGGCTCCGCAGAGCACGCTTTGGTGAGCTGACTGGAGGGATGCTGCCTTCCCTGGCCCCCATCTGCCTCCACGGAGCTCTGTGGAGGTTTGGGTCCTCTTTCAGTGGGGCGACTTCCTAGAAAGGAGCTGAATCAGCATTTTTGGCACCAAGTCCAAATTCCTGACCATGTTGTTTCTTAATATTCTGCCAACCCAGGGGGAAAAATGCTCTTTTAACCTTTCATGAGAGTGACCCAAAAAGCCTCCTGCCTGAAAGGTTGTTTATTTTTCCAGCCATTTCATCTGCTCTGACAGATGCGTAACCTCCCTTTCCCCACTCTGTGCCTTCCCAAAACCTTTCAGCCTTTGCAGCCACAGCCACCCCGTCCTGGTCCCTCTGGTCTCCCTCCTTGACCCTTTACCCTTACCATGGCTAATTGTTTGGGGAGGTTTCTCAGGCCCTTGGGGACCAGATACTGGTTGGAGTTGGATACTGGTCTGATGATCCTGGAGAAAGCATTTGAATAAAAAGTTTTTCCTCCTTGTCAACTAAACTAAAGTTGTTCCTTCCTTCCCTTATGGTACAATATGAGGAGAGGATGCTGTAGCGGAGGCACTAGCCTTGTGGCCAGCCCACTTGCCAGGTGGCTATTTTGTCGCTGCGCCATCAACGCTCGTGTCCCCTTCCCCTAAAAACAAGAACAGTTGTGCCCGTGCTGGCCTGAGGGCAAGGCTGATTTTCAGCAGTTGCAGGGAGGGGTAGAAAGGTTTTCCTGTGTACGCGCCATTAACGATCCGTCTGCAGAACGTGCCAGTTGCTTTCCTTTGCGTAGGATGGTAAGAGATCAATTAGAGCAAGAAAGTTCACAGCCCACTTAAGAAGCAATATTCCCCTTTTATCTCGTCTCCTTCTCAAGTTTCTACCCTTTTACAGCTGTGTGGCTGGTGTGCTAAATGCTAATGTGAAAGTACTTTATCCAGTGCCAAGCAGACATTCTCGTGGAAATGAATTCTGCCTTCTCACTTTCGTCTCCCGCTTTCTCACCTCCCTACCCAGATCGTCCCTTGGTATTTAGGGACAATCCTGGAGGTACTTGGCCAGCTGCCCATGTCTGCAGGCAGCCTGATGCTTCACCTGCTTAGTTCAGAGCAGGCTTGCTGCAGTCTCTTTTATTTTTCCAGGCAGGCAAGGAATTAAATAGTCTTTTTTTTTTGATCACAAAAAGAGGTAAGTGTTTGGTATTTGATCAGCAGCTTAAATGACTGAATAGACTTCGCTGGATAAAATATTCAGCAGGTTTGGGGCTTTTTTTTTTCCTTTCAGTCATTCACATTTGTTTGTGATTTCCCTCTGCCCTTTTAAACTAGCTCTTCTCGGTGATTATTGGTCTAATTGTATCTAGTCTGTTTAGATTCTTATACTAAGCTCATCACTGTGGTGTCTGAACATCAGATCAATGCCATGTAATTACAGTCACACAGAGCACAATCAACAATTATCAGTGATCACTTTTCAGATCTTGCAACAAAGAAACGCTATCTGAGACATTGCTGCAGGATTTCAGATTTCCAAATATTTGCACTTCTAATTAAGCAGATGGAAGACCTGCTGGTAATGAGAAAGCAGGTCTCAGAACTTCTTCCATAGCTAATTTCTGCCCAGACCAAAATAAATTATGCTGCAACAATTCTTTTCCAAGGTAAATAACACAACACACCACTTGGCAAAGTGCCTCACAACAACAACAACAAAAAGCCCCGAGAAGTGTTTAAAGGTATTGCACTCAGTGGGAGATTTTCACACCACAGTAATAAATGCAACACAGCAAAAACCTACAGCTAGCAGAAGGGAATGCCTTCTTATCTAACTGCTCTGGAGGATATTTGCTGATCAATCCTATGAAAGGATGATATGCTTCTGTGTGTGTCCAGGGGATGAAATAACAAGCCTGAAGGCAATAATGCTCTCATATCATGTTTGAGAATTTTACAAATACAGCATGAGGCTCTGTGACTCAGTCTGAATGGAATTTTTCTTAGCACATGAATTTTACATGATATTTCGATACTAGCTCTTTTGGGCAGTTTTCCTAACATAGTGCAATGTTAGTTTTTAGGTGCTTATTTATCGTCTTGGTAAATACCGTGACACATTTTATGAAAAGTGTGAGACAGGCTAGCAAACCTGAAAATTTGAAAATTACAAGGATATTTGATTTGTCTCTTTTTTACTTCTGCAAACTTTCTGATGCTTTTTTTCCTTGCAAGGTAGAAATTAAAAGCATCAAAGAAAAAAAGTGTTTAGTGCAGTCTTCGCACACATTTTGTTTCTTCTTTTTTTTCTTCTTCCTTTTTTTTTTTTCTTTTTCCCCTCATGGTCTCTCCTTAGCCTTTAAATTCTGCATCTGGTCAAACAAATATCCTCATGTTCCAGATTAATTAAAAAAAAAATCAAATATGTAGGTAGCTTTTTTGCTTTTTAACAACAACAAAAATCCATATTTTTTTTTGTTGTTTCCAAATCTCTAAAAGCAACAATTCTTGTAATTATCAAATTTCCATATAGAAAACTGGTATGCATGTGGGGGTGTAATAGCACAATCTGATATTCTTGTAACACCAGTTTTCTATAAATAGGGAAATCTGTTATTTATCATTGGAACTATTCATTAAAATTAAAAAAAATATATATACAGTATGGGCATCTGTTCCTAGATCTTTAGTTGACTGACAGTTTTTAATCCATGTAGCTAATGCTAAGTGGAACTTGCTGGAATCTCAGTCTTTTCAAGAGGTCTTTTCAACTTAGTCCTTATGTGTTCTTATGCCCTTTCTCATGATCTTTGGAAATGTATTTGTTTTTTAAAGTTTGACTCCTGGAGGCAGGTGAGTACGTGGAAATAGCAACGTTTATTAAAAAGAAGAAAAAAGGTTTTCATTGTACAGAAGAAAGCTGAAAATGAGATTCTCTTAGGGTTCAAAAGGAGTGTAAGCAGAATAAAAAAAATATTAATTTTTTTAAAGACATGATTTTTAAGCTGTTTAGGGGTCTGGCCAAAGGTTTTTGAATATATGGGTTTTGCATCATTTTTAATAATTTGCTATTTTTTGTATCTGTATCTGTTGAAATCTTACTAACCTATGCTGTAGCATTACATATTATTATCTCTTTATGATAGGGGCTACCTCACTTCAGCATGTTTACTACAATGTTATTTTAAGCATAAAGCATCCACTCTTAGCAATGAAGGTACATAAGGTCAATGAGCGTAGCACACCTATGTGTTTACATTTGTGTTTTACCTCCACATCTTAAATCCTCATATTAATATTGTGCCTGGGATTTTCATTGCTGCTGTCTCAAAGAATAGCCAGCATCTCACCAGAGGAGTAGCACTTATGTGATGGAGAAATCCAGGTGAAAACTGTCAAAATGTTATAGGACATTTTTATACCCTGCAATTATTTGTTACCTCTTGATACTTTTAAGGCTTCCACCTTACATTTGTCCTTTTAGTTTCTTCAGTGAAGTTTTCTAAAACTGCCTGGACCAGCTCTGGTTTTCACTGGTGTGAATTTGGAGACACACTAGGAGAGCAGTTGTCCCTCCGCTTCTCTCCTGCTGATTTACGTGGATGGGGGTTTGATCGCTTTCTGTTGTCAGCATTTGTTTTCTTTTCCACTTGAGGCATATCTTATGTGTAGAGTAATAAATAACATAATTCCAGCTCTTATGGCTTCAGATGGCACAGTGCCCTCTGCTCGAACTCTTTGGAGAGGGAAATACTCCAGCTTACCGTCAGAGTTTCATTTGCAAGCTTTACTTTACCTTAGCCTTATTTTAAAAATTTCAAAGCTTTGCCTCCACAAATCAGGTTAAACTGTACATTACAAGGGAACTGCTTGACCTTGAAGCAATCCTTTTTGAGGCAGAGGTGACGAAGGGGTTGGCAGGCGGGATTTATTGCGCTCTGAGGAATGCAGAGGGAGCACATGAACATAAATATACAGAGAAACAGGAGCGGGAATCGCAGATGGATCTGGCAGATAAGACTTGGGCCTGTATCTGTAAGTAGGTCAAAAGTGTGATGGTATCATCTCCAATGGAAATACAATTCAAAATCTTGTTTGGATGGTATATGATGCCAGACAAGCTTCATTGGACAGATAAAACATTATTGCCATTATTCTGGTAAGACTGCAGAGTAAGTAGGATACTCAACATATATTATAGGCTTGAGAGGTATGGGGCAAAATGTGTAAGGTATCTGGAAATATTGCACAGAAAACACTCTTACTCAACAGTGCCAAAGCTGTGGGGGGCTGTGGGATAAAGGACTTGAAGGGCTTCTCGCCGAGGCTGGTGGCAGCAAAAGGAGGCTGGTGGCAGGGTTAAGTGCCCACTTAAGAATATGTGGATGTGACACATCTGGGCTGACTACCCTGGTCCTCATTCCTCAACACACGAGGAAGAAACGAGAATCAGAAAAGGTTGGATGTTGTTAGCTGGTACTCTACCCCCAAGGAAATGAAGTATGGGTCACAGTGGCCTACATTTGTCAAAAAAGGTGAGTCTCCTTCTAAAGGCTGTGTGGGAGATGTGTTTGCATGCACGTTTAGGAAAATAACCTGTGTCTGCTGGATATGATTTTCCAGTGCATTCCCTGGACTGATTATCTGGGATTATTGTGATCAGCTCTTTCAGTGCTCTAGCGCTTTTCTTGCTAAGATGAATGCAGTGAAAGTCAGAATGCTTTACTTTTATTTTTTCCAGTAAGCCCTTGCTTTTTAATAAGTTCTTGCCAGGTAGAAGCCCCAAACAAGCCTTCCCCACTTCCATCCTGATTCTACTCCCATGTGCTGGCATCCCACCTCTGCCTTCTGCAACTCTCTGATCCTCTTTGGTCTACAGCTCTGTCATCCTTCTTTCAAGGTCTTCAGGGCTTCAGCTGGCCCAGAGAGAAAGGGGAACAAAAAAGCATGCTGAATACGCTGAAAGAGAGGACTAGAGGAGAGAAATGAAAGGAGATGAGTAGGCGTGGGAAAAAGAGACAGAACAAGCACAGCTGAAGAGTCAGAACAGACTACATATTTATTTTCTTTAAAAAGGTAAGTGGTTATGTTTTGAAAAGCTCCTGCTGTTGTTCTTTCCAGCAGTAAAGCCTTTTATTTGAGCTTTTTTTCATTCTCCTGGCTCTTTTTTCCTTTCTCTCACTCTCTGTATTAAAGGTTTAGGATGTGACCTTTCAGAACATGGTTGTTGCATTTTTGGGCCCTTGGATGATAGTGACTTATTATGTACATATTTGCATAATGAGTTAATTAGGCATAATACGTGGTTAAAATTAACTACACTGCACTCTTTTTATAGGAAGTCAGCACAGTTTTCTGCCAAAGTGTCTCCTTAGACACCCTCTTGGGGGCCTGTTAGGATTCCCTGCCCACTTTCAGGTGTCACTAACTTCTGGTGATTAATTTGTGTGCTCTGATACATTACATATGCAGTTTATACATATAAACCCCCCTTACTCCGTAATTCTAGGATTATGTAACAATCTCATTATATATTTTTTAAAAAGGAGGGAAAGAGAAATTCAAGCCCCCATGATTATAACGAAGAATTTGATAATGTCATCAAAATCCATCCAACATGTACAGAAATAAAAAAAAGAAAGAAAAAGAAACAGAAAATCCACCTTTGTTATTAACGGTGGACTGCACATAATGTTTTCTGTTCAACTCCTGTGACGGCCATGTTTCCTGTCCTTCCCATTTGGAGATGCAATGCCACTGTGAATGACATTCAAACTCATGAAGTTGTTTCTTACATCTATGTCCAATCTGCGATGTCTACCAACCTGTTTAACATCTATCACTGTTGACCTGTGGTTCTCAAGGTGCTCCATGTCACCCCTTTTAGCTCTCCCCAAGCATCGTTAGGTTGATTTCTGATACTGTGTTCATCAGATAAGACAGGATGCAACAGATATTGCCTAATTTTTAGTATTATTTCTGTCCTTTGAAGTTGGCCTTGCTTTCAGCAGAAGGCTGGAGGCCCATTCACACCTCAATTATTCTATAAATCTCTGGTTATTTGTCCTGTGACATGACAGTGAGTATTGATGCTCCAGCCATTTCAGCAATGGTTGATAGGAGGTAGGCAGCAAACCTAGCTTCTCTGAACCAGAGCTAAAGCTCCTGTATCACAGTTTCTTGTTCCTCTTAAGAATGATGGTCTTTTTTTACCTTGGAGGACAATCCAGAACTGCAGATTTTTCTGCCTTTTCAGATGTGCAGGCTTACTCCATGTTTCTGATAATATATGCAGACATATTCCAACATCTCCCTCTTGGCATTGTATTTCCAGTGGTCGGTGTGCCATGACTTCACATTACATTCACCTGCTATTATATTGCTTGCTCCAGGTGATGTAAAAGGAGAGCTTGAGTAAGATGAAATGACTTTAGCTGTGTGCCCCTTCCTCTTCCTGATCATACACCTTGCTAATTTCCTGCCACCCCTTTCTCCTGCAGGCATGTAAAGCTCCTCTTGAAAGCACTGGCCACTGCCCAAGACAGCATGCCAGACTAGATGGAGCGACAGCCTAATACATTTAAACAAGATCTAGCTAAGAAATGAATCCAAAGTAGAATTTAGAAAACAGCCCTAAAGGCATGCTTGCTATATTTTCTCTATTAAAATCCAGAAAAGGAAATCCTGCTTTCAGTTAATTCTCAGTGTTCAATGTTTTGCATAGCAGGAGAAATAAATGACTAGTAACCAGTGCCGGTATATGCCACAGAGGAACACAAACACAATCCTGTATGTTTATTTATACAGCAATTGCTTTCCACAGGCCACTCTCTGGCCCCACAACCAAAGGTAGACGAATCACGTTCTTTCAACACAGTGATATAATTGAAAGAATATAAATTGGAATACAGTTTTTCTTTAAGCAATATATTCCTATGGTTATTAGCCCCAACTCTGGAACATATGTACGTCTTCTGAACGAAATCACGTAGACAAAAGCACTGATGATTGAACAATATTCTGTAGTTGCATAAAAATGAAGCACTTTCCATTCACTTTTGTGTAAGTTACATTATGCTAACTTTGCATCACAAGCTCTTTATAGACAGATTAAAAGGTATGGTCACTGGGCTGTAGAGTTACTTGTTTAGGCAGCCATAGAAAAAGTTCATGAGTGGGACAGAAAGTGATGAAATATCAAATCATTCTGCAATGGCCATGAGTAAAATGAATGATTTTTATATGCCTGCTATGTTTAACACAGTGTCCAAGATCTACTGATTTTTCTCAACAAATTCTGACTGCTGGATTTGGGGATTAGGACGTTCTTTCCGAAGAATGGCATGGCTACTGGGTGAAGCAAAGACTTTCCACTTTTCTACATGGGAAAAAGTCCAAAGATGAAAAGGAGGTGTAAGAGGTGTATAAATTGGGTAATTCGAGCAGAGTACATTGGGGAAGAGTACTCCATGGAATTTCCATGGAAAGCAAATGCACTGTTGGCAGGATCAGCAAATGCTTGGAAAATTTCTGACATTAAAACGTATAGATGGATTGAGACAGACATCATTAGTGGAATTGTACCACTTCTGATCAAACTTCCGCTGCAAAAGATTTCCAACGACAGAATGGAATTTTTTTGCCTCTTTTTCACAGGAGAGTGATAGAAATAATTCCTTCTGCCCTCTTCAGCACATGTGCTGTTAGGGCTCTCATCTGGTACAGGTTCCTACTCTGTCTAATTCCCACCTCAGTTGTGAACTTTGGTCGTTGGTTTCATACATGATTAAAAGTAGGTCTTCTGCCAGGGCAGTTCCATGTTCCACTTCAAAAAGCATGGAAGAAAGAAGGACTATAGATCAGCGCTTATGCAGTTAGTGATAAATTTGAGTCCTCATTCTCCTGTTTCCTAGCTACTATTATTATTATAGAAACCTAGGAGATTTCTGGTTTATCTCAGATATTTTCACTGGGCAGGAAAAGGGTTTTTTTGTCCATTTACACTTGAAGAAGTTCCAAAGACATACTGATTGAACAGGATGTCCCAGTGTCCTTTCCTCAGCTCTCTGTATAAAAGGCATAATAACTCAAGAAAACCTCTCTGTCCCCCTAGATAAAAGAAGGGAAAGAGAATAATTTGATAACGTGGGTTTGGGTACACACATGCCTCCCTATAGCTATTTGAAACTGTTCAGAAAATTATGTGCTTGAGAGAGACGGCGGTGTAGTGTAGTCAACCGTATCACAGGGAGACAACAGAGAAGAGACATTTATGAAGGAAAAAACTACAAGTAAGAAAAGCAGCTTTGCAGAAATCAACATGGAAACAGAACCTGCTATAATCGTCCTGAAAGGGACAGATGTTGGCGTTACACCCTCAGCTCGTCTGGCCTATTATGTCTCTGAATGCTGAAGCTCACAATGCTTTTTTTCCTCCAATTTCAGAAGTGTCAGACAGGAGACACGGTGCCAGTGAAAAACCTTATACCGATCTCTTGTTAGCTAACTGCGGTGTTTTGTTCCACAGTTACATGTCTGCACAAGCCGTCATTGTGTCAGTCATAATTACCACCTGTTCAGTGGCTCCCTTCAGGTTTCATCACCTTTGCAGTATTAAGCAGCCAGCTGCAGGAAGCAGAGTCGGCTGCCCTGGAGCAGCAACCGTCAGCCTCTGGATTTCAGGGTATAATTGCTGCCTGAGCACAAACATCTCCCTCCTCCCTGCATAAAACACCCAATCCCCTCCTTTCTTTGGCAGAGCTCAGAGCCCCATCAAATGCACTTTTTGCCCAGGACAGGAAGATAGACCTATAGATAGTTCTGCAGGGGCAACTCAGCGTGGACTGGAGGGGGGACTGTGCAGCTGTGGGGCTGTGCTGTCGTGTGCCACCATGAGAAAATGTGGCCCAGTACTCCTTATTGGAAAGGGGCTCCAGCTTTCCTGTAGATACCTTTTTATCTCTACTGTGAAAGATATGAGCTACCTCTGTCATGGAAATCTAACGATAACATCCTAGATGTCCCCCAGATGTGGGGACTTCTCCTGAGTAAAAATTTGGAGTATCCCCATCTAAACTTGACTCCCTCTTCAAGAGCTATGCTCTGGTGGAAGGGTGGGTAGATGAGTCCTGGGCTGGGCCCGCCAGGAAGAAAGAAATGGAAACACAAAACTGGGAGGCAGTTGCAGAGCATTCCTGTCAGGCTGGTGCATGGTTTCAAATGCCAATTGCCTTTCCTCTCTTCCCATCCTGTTTACCGTGTTTTATAAATTCAGCTTTGGCTGCATGACCCAAATCAGCAGGCCTGCCAACAATCATGTTGCATTTTGTTAACTGCTTATGACTTCTGGACAGTGTGCTGCTGTGATTGTCACACTCTTTCACTTAAACATATGGCACGTGGAGACACAAATTGCTCCAGCATGCAGCTTTCCATGATAGATTTTTACATAACAATTGCAGATGCTATTTGAGGCTGCTGAGACTGGTGTGGTCCAATCCTGGAAGCAGTGAAAATCCTCTACTCTGAGAAGTACCTGGCATGCTGGGTTTCTTAATCTCGATTAGGAAAGGCAAAGACGCTGTCAGACTTTTCCTCATTCCAATAAAAATGCTACCAAGCTGGACTAAGTATGTGTATCATGTTGGAGAGGCAAGAATGGCAATAAAAGCTTAAATTAGTAGGAGTAAGAAGTGTTGAGAGGCTAACTGAGGAGAAAAGGAGCTATTTCATGTGTATCAGGAACAAGGAGGAATTTAGAAATTCAGCAGTTCTGACTGATTAAGGTCCCCACATTGGGATGTTTGTAGCATATTTGTCAATACAGCATATTTGGGTGGGAAATTTTCTGGGGTCCTCCTTGCATGTGAGACTTTCTGAGCTAACTTCAAGACCAAGTTACTACAAGAAAATGTAAAACTGTTGAATATTAAAACTAATATTGAAATGATCAAACAGCATAAAAGACTCAAATACCTGCCAATGTTCCTTCAAAGATGCACAACTCATTTATGTGTTGAGGGACAGGCATCAAGAGTATTCTCCATTTCCTCTCTTCCTATAAGTTAATTCTTCTTTAATTTTGAGTCTGAATCAAAGAAAAAGATTTTGAGGGATTTTACATAAGTTTATTGCCACAAAACTCTGAATTGACATTCAAGAGTGACATGGCCTGCCAAGAAGGAATGGGATCATGGCCCCATTCTTTTGATGTTGCAGAACATAGCACAAATTTGAAGGAGGGAAAACCTGGAGGAGAAACAGATTCCAATTTTGTGGAGACATATTGCACTCTTCAAACTCACATATTTTCCACTAGACTTGCTGGATTTGAAAAGACGTGGGAAATACAGTAATAAAAATATCCAACTTCATCAGACTCTTTAAAGAAGAAGAGTTGATCATGAATCTTTACGTAGAAAATCTGAGCAGCTGTTACACTTCACCAACTGCTGCTTTCACTTGTAATAGTGTTTTATATTGCTAAACCGCATTGTAGTGCACTGACGTGAGTAACATTAGTTTTGGATCCACTGGATGCTAGGTTGTGGGAAATCTCAAACTTTTTGGCATTTTAAGCTTCTGAAGTGCTGTGATCCACCAGGATGTGTTGTCATCCAGAAAGGGGTATGTATGTAAATGGTCACAAATGACACCACTTTTCTTCATTTTCCTTGGGCTCTTGACCTCCCTTCAGTCCTGAAACTCTCTCCTTTCCTCAATTTCCTTGCTTACTACTGTATGTTTCTCTTAATTTCTTTTAAAAGTCCTTTAAAACAAGCATAGTTTCATTTCCTAATGTGACTGCAAAGAACTGCTCCTGGCTAAATTTACCTCTTCACAGCTGGCTGGTCTCCTGTCATCCATCCCATGCAGGTACAGTGTTATCCTGTTGTCCCACTTTGCTCCCAACTTTGTAACAAGCTATGAGCTTGTTCATGAGTGTTATTTCTCTTGTGAAGTTAGTGGACCAGAGTAGGAATTGACTCAGTACATTGATAGAAGTGGAATGGACTGGAAAAGAAGAAATTAGTGATTAACAATTGCTAAGGTGCCCAACTGATCTGAGTACATTTCATTGTTGAAGACCCTTGAGCTAAGTATGGACCAGAATCCCAATTGTGAATAATCTGAAAATGTAGGAAAGCTCAAATCTAAATCAAGACTTTGATATCTGCTCTTTTTTTTGGGGATATATCAAATCCACGCAAAGAAACAACAGCTACACATAGAACATCTGTAGCTTCCATCATGGGACAGTAGGAGACTGTAACTGAATATTTCCAAGGATCCTCTTACCTGGTAGTTAACCTGGAGTAGGTGGGATACATACAAAATGTTATTCTAAGCGTTTTTTACCTGCTCTTACCAAGAGCACTGTCTGGCTCTGGATGAACAGAAACTGTTTGGAAACAGCTGGTTGTTGGTGGGCCAAACCAAACCTGCACATTGTGGGCTTGACTGTGTGACGTGACTGTGTTTTCACTGAAAGCTCACCGGGATGCTGTGTCAGACAAATGTGCTCCTGGAGTACAGGTGGCAGGAAAGGCTTGGCCATATGGAGAAGTATTGGCTGTTTCTGTCACTGCCAAAAGCTGTACTAGATGGCCCACAAAACAGAAAGAGGATTTGCTGCAGTCTGAGGGGCTTGTTAACTCTGTTGGACATAACATAATGAAAGCAATAATGTTTCCCTCCATTAGAAAGAGTAGAAACAGGGTGGTATTAGGAAAATAGCGGTCAGTACTAAGTGAATGATGCAGTTACATAAGGAAGGAGCTACAGGAATAGCTTGTCAGTATTGCGGCCAAGATAACGTAAGCACTTACCACTGAACCTCTGTCCCCTCTATCTTCTCTGAGCATATCATCAGCAAGATCATGCCTATTGTCACTCTTACCATGAGTTATGTGATTCTCGCACTTCTGAACTGGGCTCTGGCCTGTGATGCCCTCTGTGTCACTCACGGTTATGCAGTAACTGAGTGAATTCGTATCTGCAGGCACAGCAATGAAGACAGTGACCTGCCAGATTTTCAATTCTACCCCCAATCAAAGAGGGATTTATTTCCCGATAGCAGTGCAAAATTTAAAGAAAATGGAGCTTAAGGCTTCAGATAGTTGCTGGACATCATCCTAACTCTAAATTTAGCCGCACCCCAAAGATGGCCCAGATAGGCAGACTGCCCCAGACATTGCCCACAGAGTACCACTGCACAGCAGTTAACTTTCATCAGAGGGAGAAAGTCAATTTTTAAACTTTCAGAATACGTGATAGGACTTTTCTGCTCAGCCAAAGCTGTCCAGGAAGCTGAAGGGAAGGTGGGATGATGCTCCCAGAGCCTGTGACTTTGCCATTTCCTTTTGCCCACCCCAGTGCCCAGCTTGCCAGGAGCAGGCGAGAACACCTCGCAGCCTCTCCATGTAGGTGTGATGAGTTTTCAAATTACCAGCTCACTGCTGTTTAGGCCCCAGACTGTATGTGCTGGCTTAGCCCGAGTGAGCTGCAGTTCTTCCAAAGATATGTGTTCACTGATGATGTGACTAAACTGCTGGTCAACAGTTTGGGCACAGGTACAAATGCTGTGAGCTTTGGTACCAGTTACAGCTGTGGCATCTCAAGAGGTCATCTAGACTGGGCCTACCACACCTAAATTACCCTTGAAAAACCTTTGTGAAGTCTGTTCTTAAGAACCACCAAAAGTAAAGATCTCATATCCCCTTCAGAAACTGATTTCTTTGCTAACCTCTCTCTACTGGATCCCTAAGGTATTTTCAAATGCTTAATCTAAATCCTTAAGCCAATAATAGCCACATGGAGAGAATCCAAACCCTGACAATGGGTGTTAATACCAGTTCAGAAACCTTAAGCTGTGGATTGTCTGAATACAACTGTTTGATGGTCATGCTAGACTGGGCTGGTACCAGCAGAGTGCAAGCAGCAACCTGCAGGCAAAATTACACCATGGCTTTCCAGGGGAATTACAGCTTCCCATCACTCCTAGAAGCTCCATCACTGCCTAGAAGCTTCTTGGGTAAAAGCATGGAGAGAAAAAAGTGATATCCTCACAGCAGTCCACACAGGAAGTTTTGGGTTGTGTTGCAATGAGAAAGGGATGTCTTGGGCATCCTCTGAGCCCTGCGCCAAACAGCAGAGGGGAAAGACCTTGTTTGCCAGGAAGGCTAGCTGCTCTGAGGGGGAGACTTGTGCTGAGGTGGGAATATTGCTTCTGGTGATTGAGTTAGTTCACCTAGAGCTTCCTAGCACGTCTCCACAAGGCACTGTGTAGGACCATGTAGATGAAGGTGTTTAGCAATGTCAGTGTTTTCTGAATCAGCAACCAACCCCGTGGTTTAATCCAAGGAACCTAATTTTCTTGCTAGACATAAACACAGCCCAAATCTGGTTAGAATTAACTAGGTGAAGTTTGAGCTCTTTTCTTCACCTCTATGGCATTTTCCTGTATTTCCTATAGAGTGCCTCAAGTGTGGTTCCTCTCCCAAGCATTTCTGGGCTGGCAGTCATGCAAGAGACTTTCATGTGCTTTGCAAAGCTTCCCTCTTCCAGCTAGTTGGGAATATGAGGAAAACAGACTGTCTCAAAATAGACTTCTGCTTTCCATTCTGACCAAAACCACTATGTGTTGGGAAGATGGCATTTCCCCTGTTCACCTTAAGAACGGCTTTTTGAGAGCTCTGCTTCCTCAGTGATTTGGATTCAGCTTGGCTGAAGCAGAGCACAGGGACAATATTTAATACTTCCTTGCTATTTTCTCTAGCTTTGATTCACTGCAGTGTAATTTTGGAAGCTTAATCTAGTTTCATCAGCCATGACTGGAACTAGAAAACAGGGCAAGTTATCAGAAGATACAGCAGGGAGATAACTAAAGGAAGTTTCATTTGGCACAAATTATCAGGAAATCCTCCCAAAATCAAGCCGTCAAGGAAATGATGGAAGTACACGATTTCACTAAAAATGAACACACATATATACCAAAACACACACGAACAAATACATAGCCCCTTTCCATCCCCTGAAAGTCAGTTTGCTATTTTTCTAGGGTTTCTACAAACATTTAATGCATCCTGGCTCCAGTCCAATCCTCTGCAACTGCTGGCAGCCATTTTAAATCATCCCTGTCATAAGTTTGATGGTAGCAGTTGTTTGTGATTTTATTTTTATTACGCCCTGATCCAAACCCGGCACTCTGGAGCAGTTCAGGGTCTGCACCCAGATCTGAGCAGCTGGCACATCTGCCCCGAACACGTCTTTATTTTATTTATTGCCTGTGCCGCGGGAGTCCCCAGCAGCCGCCCCCCGAGGAGGGCTCTGCTCCCGGGGAGCAGTTTGTGCTGCCAGCAGCTCACACAGTGAAAGAAAAGGCAACCCACGCCTGGGGACCAACAGGAGCCCTACTAAGAGAAGATGGGGTGTGAGGTGGCAATTATCAGGAACACATTTGTGACATGATTGCCCGCGGGCATTGAAACTGCCTAATGTTTTTCCAGCCCTCTGAGGGCTCGGTGCCCCCAGCCCTTCCCACAGAAGCCAAGGTCACCTTGGAAGAGGTGCACTGTGGGGATTGCGCCCAACGGGCTCTAACTCCATCTCCAGTTTGTCCGTGGTTTAATAGGGTACCATTTTTGGCACACCTCAGTGCATCTAATTGTTGTCACTATTAGAGCACAAGGACAAATTGCTGACAAAGAGGGCTGCGTAAAGATGCACTTGGGTGCAATAGCTGTGGCAATATTTCAAACAGCTTCCTATTGTGCATCTTCAAGAGAGATTCAAGCACTTGTGCTTTATAATTGTGCGACCATATCACTGAATATGGATAGAGCTTACAAGTGCTGCGTAACGTGTTGACAACTCTGCACACATAAATATGTATTGTTTTTCAGGCACCACCTGGGCAAAGAGAAAAGTGGAGTTTTTATTTTAATTTCTTTTCCAATGTCTGAGCAAACTGTTACAAGATTTATAAAGAAAAGTGGGAGTCCTAATGACTTAACCAGCAATTCAAGACAAAGCACCTCAGATCTCTAAGTTCAGCTCCCTAAAACATTCCTATCTGCTGCTCAGATCCCACCAATTATTCCTTTTTTTACAGCTATTAGCTCTTGAACTCCCTGGTTTGTTCTCTACTTCTTTTGGGTGACTTTTCGAAATTCAGATCATTCCAAAGTAAAAGCTTTAACCGTCCTTCAAGCCAAGATTCCTCTTTCTTTTTGACATCAAGACTTCTCTCTTTGATAACTTCAAATGCTTCTCCCTCTCTGCAGTGAGTACTTAATTCTCACCAATGGTTTTGCTTTTCTATCAAACGTAGCAGTAGCACCCTGAATGTTGTTTATCTGCTTTGGCCATTGGTTGCTTCCTTTGCCTTTTTTTTTTCTTAACTTTTCAACTAAATTGATATAAACAACACCACTATTTGTTCAACATTGTTGTGGGGGCTTTTGTTTTTCCTAATTATGTAAAAATACACTTGTTTTTTAAACTCAATTAAAGCTTCCTTTATGTGTTAGCAGAGCTGCACAATGGAGGTTTTCATCCTGTGCACTGCTTTCTCTGACTGCGAAACAAATAAAAGCCAAGCTTTTGCATTTCATAACCTTGAAGTTCTCTGAGTAGTTTCACCTCCAGGGCTGGGTAACTGAATGTTTTCAAGCAGCTTAGAGAGAAAAATGGGGAGGGGGTGAGATGGAGGAGAAGGCAGCAGTAAATAAGGATATGATTTCAGATTTTCATGATTTAGACTGAATAGCAGCAGTAGCCAAAGTAGAGAGAAAGGGAGACTATATATATATGACAGAATAGTTTTATAATTTAAAATACATATTGTATTAGACTTTCAGCATAAAAGGGCTGATGCATGTCTCGTAACATCCCACATTTTGTTAGTGCTTTTCACCCCATACCAGTACAAGCGATACTTGAGTACTGACAAACCGAAGGGAACATGCATAGACCATGTTATATCCATTGCTGGGGCATGGCTGCAGACATGGTATAATGTGGTCGTAGTGCTCTGCTTTGCTACACAGCAATTTCAGGACAGACCTGCGAGAGAATTTTACTGGAAAAGCAGATGCATTAAAATGGCGGCAGTGACTCACGAGTGGTGGTGAGTTGTGCAGCGCTGCTAGGATCAGGGGGCAGGAAGAATGGGATCGCCCACATTAAATCATCCCTACCCCCTCTACACACCCGGGGCTTTTTTATTACCACAAGTGGCCAAAAAGCCCTTTGTTTTCCAAGCATTCTAACTACTGCATCCTCCAGCAGTACAGTGACTTTTCACGCTGCCCTGACTCACTTGCTCTGTCAGTACCAAGTCAAAAAGGTCTGTCACATCTAGAATTATCAGTATCGTTTTCTCTACTAGGCAAGTTTACCTTAAAGGCTGTTCCTGCAACAGTTGACCTTGTCTGACCTCGCTTAGCTTGTGTTAGTTACAGAATTGCAGAAAAGTGCACACAGAAGTCAATAGGAGACAGCTTTTCAGAAAAAAATTGGCAGCTTCTACACACCTTCTATACAAAAACTCCACCCAAGACATGCAGATAGCCCCTGATTTGGTATGAGACTTATTTGTGCATTTGTAGAAGAAAGGCTGTAGATTAGGAAAAAAAACGCAACAGACTTTATTATATAGTGAAGCCAGGATGTTCTTTAAATAGATCGTGTTAGGTGCTGCAGGGAATGGGGAGAATTTAGGTGTTTCTGGTGAGAGAACAGTGGTGAAATGCTCTTTCCATCGTTGGAATAAACTCGTAACATGCTCTGTGGTATTTACTGTCTGTGTTAAACAAAACCTCTTCTTGACACTCATCATTTGAAATAATTACTTCCAATTCCAAACCAAATTGTTAATGACCGTCTTCGTACATTGAAGCTGGTGGAGGGCAGGTGTATATTATTAATCTTGCTTCTACAAAAAGTGTTTTTTTTCCTCTTATATTATGTGCCTACAGGATAGTGCGGTTACAGATGTAATCTGCAAAATACCAATTTGTAAGCAGAAACTTCAAGCTGCGCAAGGGCACGGGGCTCTGTCTATGACTTTCAAACACAAGCCTACTCTTCAAAGAGCTTGAGAAGAAAGTGTGGACACTAGTAGGGCAAACTATTCATTATTCACTGCAATTGCAGATGTACACACTGGAAATCAATGGCCAGTGAAATGTACCCTGTGTAGTCCAGAGTTCTTTGCTTATTTATCTCTAGCGCATTTACACACATGAATAAGCACTATTACATTCTTTTACAGCTCCAGGACAAGAAGGCACTCTGAGGTTTATAAGATTTGGCTGATGTGCTGTGGCCAGTCTCCTGTTTCCTTCAGGAGTTCAGCACACCCGTACACCTACAGAAAAAAAGGAATAAATTTTATAGTTAGAACTTACATGCAAACACCTGGCTTCGCATTTAACTGACCTGGGAGATGATGTCTGCTCACAGATAGGATGAGTCAATCTACCTCACCAAAGATATCATAATTATTGCCCTTTTTGTGAGTCCCATAATCCGTGACTTCTCACAGCAGAGAGAATGAGGATTGGGGATCAGTCTTACTTTTTATTAATGACCCTGGCAAAAAAAGTAAAGGTGTGCTAACATGTTTTGTTGCTGGTATGAAGCTGAAGGGCATTGTGAAAACAGATAAGGTTTAGATGGTAGCATAGAAGCTGAAGGCTTTGGTGGTATGGCAGAAAGAAATGGGATGACATTTATAGTGTAAAAAGAAGGATCATTTACTTTAGAAGTAACAGAGGAAATCTGTTATATAGGAGTTTATTAGTTAGAAATGACAGAAGGGAAGAAAAACCTCTGTGCACTAGACAGTTTACTGTGAGTATGTGACGCTATATAGCTATGGAAAGGCAAATGTTGTATGGGATGTCTTCTACAAAGTATTTCTGATAAGGAAGTGCAAGGTATTGAGCACTATATCTGCTTTTCATGAATATGAATCTAAACCAGAGCCAGTAAATATCTCTTAGGATGATCAGGACTTGTAAATCCCAGTTTGTAAGAGAACCAAGTTGGTTATGTACTGGATTTGTGAAGTGCTTTACATAATGCCCCTGCCCATTACTTCAATAAATGGGCTCAGTGAGGAAAAACACCCTTTCGACACATTTTTTCTTTTAATGGCACTGACTTTGTGTTCAGAGATCCTGGCTAGGTTCTTAATTTGTTGATTAGCTGGGATGTCCGTTTACATGAGCTGATAGTATTTGCTTATACCAGCTGTGGCAAAACTGCTATTTCTGCAGAAGCTGCTGCACATGCTTCACAACACGGAATGGACTTTTTAGCCTGCTGCCCCATGCCCATACCACCCGTCTCCCACAGGCTGCTCTGGCTGGTCCCCGTTCTTCCCAGTGCAGTGGGGCTCTCACCACTGCCCTGGCCCCAGCTGAGCACAGCTCGGCAGGGAGGCTCTTGGCTCTGAGAAACTCAGGTTGCTCTGTCACAACCCTGCATCTCCAGGACCGACTCCCTAACATAGCTGGGGTGAGAGCAAGCCTTAGCAGCAAATGACGAATGCAGTGCTAATGACTTACTCTTCCTGTACTAAACCCAGAAAGTCTGCACCGAAGTCAATGTCCAGCACCTGTAGACTGAAGGAAGAAGAAGGAAAAGGGAAAGCACAATCATTAGCTACACATCTGTGAAATGCTGTGATACAGCAGCGACGACCTAAGAATTAAGGCAGGCTAAATAGCTACCTGTCCTTGAATAGTGGGTATTATACATGACTTATGTTAAGTGCAATGCACAGTGGTACCCCTGTGAAGGTAAGAGTAGGAAGGATGATTATTATCGTCAAACCATTTAGTCTGTATTCAGTGAACAATGATTATAAAGGCTGCCCATTCAGTAATGAGATTCAGACTCCCGTAGTTAATTGATGTATGGCAGGGAACATTGAAAGAGATCTTCTTCAGCTCAATCCCACTTTATACTATAGTTGTACTAAGTTAAATAAAGTTTTCTCTGAGCGTTCATATGCTGTAAAAAAATCAGGTTTTTTTGAATTTGCTTGTAAATTTTCAATGGGAAGAGAAACTGAACTTGATGAGTTTGTTCCAACCCCCCTGCCACTAGACCAGGTTGCACAAAGCCCTGTCCAGCCTGGTCTTGAACACTTCCAGGGATGGGGCCTCCACAACTTCTCTGGGAAACCTGTTCCAGTGCCTCACCACCCTCACAGTAAAAAATTCCTTCCTAATATCGAATCTAAATCTACCCTCTTTCATTTTAAAACTGTTACCCCGTGCCCTGTCATTACACTCCCTCATAAAAGGTTCCCCCCCATCTTTCCTGTAGGCCACCTTTAGGTACTGGAAGGCCGCTATAAGGTCTCTCCAGAGCCTTCTCTTTTTCAGGCTGAACAACCCCATAGCACAACCTACTGTGAGGCTGTGGCCTCAAGGTACTTCCCTATCAGAAAAAACAATCTTACCATGAAGTTCATTAGGAAGAATGAATTCTCAGACTTTCTAAGAACAGAGACTGTGTGGCAGGAATGAAAAACAAAAGGAAAGAAGAACAAACCAGTTTCTTATGTAATCCTTACTCATTTGCAGGCTGAATATTTACGCTTGCTTTCTCTCTCCCTGCACGTATGAATGATGAATTTAACATGCACAAAAGAAAAGGCGATTGAGAGTACTTCATGTTGATGGCTGGTATTCATGTGCAGATGACAGCTGTTAGATATAGAGATGATATTAATATTGCTTCACTTTTCCCAGCTCCAACTCCACTCACTCACCCTCCTTTGGCAGTACACAGGCTGCAGTTTATCAAATGGACCTCCACTCTCTGAAGAAAAGCTCTGAATTTGCTGGGGTGTGAAGGGGTATCAGGGGCCTTTTCTTTTGACATCATTGTAAAACTATGATTCAATTTGGCTAAACAGCTTTGAAAAATGTCTTTTTTTGCTCATACCGTGCAATGATTGCCCAGAGATGCCATTTGCCCTGAGCAGGCTATATCACGGGACCTCAGAGCAGTGGTTTGCCTAGTCCCAGCAGCTGATGTGACTCTGGACATCGGGACTGTGTACAAAGAGCAGTCCCATTGCTGTACCTTTTGCTAGTGTCCTGGCATCAAATGGGATGAAGAAGTAGCTACTGTTTAATGGAGTTGGATGAGAGATTCATCTGTCTGGGAAGCCGAGGAACAAGGCCCAGGTATCAAGGAGCAGCCTTGGGACAGACTAGAAGAGAAAGGGGCACAAGTGAGTCTGCACATGTGAACATACATGTACTCCCATAAAAATCTAAAGCAAGCTCAAGGTACTGCAGTCTTATCCTTCCTCTCTTTTTAGCAAATACCCGCGAAACTCATTGACACCTTTATATGACTCTTTTCTGTCCAGCACCTGTCTCACAGAGGGATAACAGCCTACTTCTCCCAGGCACCCCACTAGCTCCAGGGACGCAGGCTAGTGTAGGGATGTTGCTTCATTAACATGGTGGCAGAGGATGGAAATTCACTTACTCTCCGCTCCTTGCCTCTCTTCACTAAAAAACCCACATACTGAAAATAAATTAAATTCAAAGGAACATGAAGATTGAGAAAAATCAATTACTCCAAATTAGCAAATACAGTTCTGAAGGCTGTTAAATCTTAGATCAGCCTCTTTCAGTGCATGCTTTCCAATGCTGTTTTCTCTTACGTCATGACAAGGAATCTAAAACTGACACCATAGCGGCAGAAAAGGGCTTAGTGGAGTGACAGTCATCTTTACATTCTTGCTGACAGTGAATCATTGGATTCAGCCAGCTGAAATCCCCAAGTTCTGTAAAAGGAACCTTTCTTGTGCTTCAAACATGGGAAAAAATGTCAGGCGGTTGTAGTTTCATGCACAAAATTTTAACAGGGAGGACTGCATCAAATTTGTCTAAAATCCTGCTGACCTGGTCCTTAGTCCTTCCCAGGAAATAAAATACTATATAACCTTTTTTTCTCCCCCAAGAGGTTTAAAATTGTTCAGTTAACATATTTGGCATGAATTTTTAATTCCTTCCTGTTTCCAGCAAAGCAGGCAGAGTTAATGAAGTTCTCCATGTCCTGTGGAAAAAGCCGTCAGAGATTTAGTCTTGTTTCTGATATTGTCTGGAATTACAGCAATGTCCAAGGGTGCTCAGTAAACTCAGAGCCCAACGTGCTAAATGCTATGAAGACACAGCAGAGACTACCCCTTCCTAAGGAGTGCTCATCTTCTCTGCCTCATCAGCTGTGACTTCCTTACTCACAAGATACTGTAAAAGGACTTCTAATATAAATAATGCATTGTCCTAAACTGAAATATAATCAGCAGAAATAAATTTGAATATTAATGCATGAGACATGTATGGTCATCCCTATTAGCTGTCTACAGCTGACCCATTTTGCTGAGATCTCACTGGCCCATACTTTCCCCTGCACCACAGAATAGGAGGACCATCAGGGATGTATTGCTGTGATCAAAGTAGTCTTAATCACAATACATACACACCACCTGGGGAGTTATGGAGATGGAGAACATTGAATCTGGATGGTCTCCACCCCCACCCTCAGCCCCTGCACTGTTTACACCCACTTTCTGTCTACATCCAGACAAGGGAGAGTTCACCTAGGTCACCATTGCTACAAAGGAAAGATCAGGCTCACTTTGTGTGATGACGGTTAAACGAATGCCGGGTCCAACTGCGCTTATGTCACTGTCCTTACGCCAAAGAAAAAACTATGCTGCTGAAAGGCAGATCCTCCTGGGAGCCTGACCTTCATTTTTCAGAGGACGTATTATTCTAGTTGCAGAAAGACAGTCAAGCATGACCTGTTTAGTTTGGCTGTGTGAAAAGCTAGCTTTATATAAAAGCTATGGACGAAATACAACACAAAAACTGAAAATAAAGATCCTGTTTTTAATATAGGTGTATGAACATCTCCTCCACAGACTTGCACAGCATCAGCCTTGAGTGGAAAAATCACCGCGCCAGACATTTTGTGTAAACTGCCTAATCTGTTGCTCTCTTACATTCCTCACACAGCCATAAAGCCTATTACCTCCCCAAGGCCATAATCGTGATGCTGCTGGACAGAATATCCTGAACAATGAAACAAAAACCCTACAGTAAAAAACAAAGCTAAGGCTGGGGATTCATGACAATAAATCTGGGGCAAAATCATTCAACCTGTGGTTGTAATTATTCTTTGAAAATGCGGCACAAACAGCCATTCAGAGGAAAAGTCTTACATAGCTCTAGCATTGCTATTAAAAGACCCAAACAGTATTGGCCCTAAGAGATAAAAATATCTACTTGTGCAAAAAACAGGTTTCCCTATCACTGTAGATTGATTATACAAAAGCAGCTATCACCACTGCTGGCTAAATGCAGAAATAATACTCAGCCCCCGAAAGAAAAGGAGTCACTGTGTTCAGTTTAACGTGCTACTCGGAGAGATATTTTCTAATGATGCTGAATAAGCTGAAAACACAAATCTCACTTAATTTGTAGCTAGAGGTAAACCTAAGCTGGGGTTTACAGCCTAAGTCAATATTCTTCCTCTGTCTTTCTCAGTCTTCCTAAATCAGCAAAGACAGAGACTGTCAAGAACATATGGTATGCCAACCAGGACATAATCAGCAAAACATGGGACATTCTGAGCATACAAGGCAGATGATCACTCAGAAAGATGTTGATGTCCTTATGCCTATTCATTTATCTACTTGAATCAAAGGAATGGAGGAGGAGGGGGAATGAGTATTAGGAAGCGGGGAGGGAGTCTAGGCGTGATTAACAATAGGTGTGAGACAGGAAGAACTAGATTAAACTGATCCATATGCAAATGATCTGAGTCTGATTGCATCAAACCATGCACAGTTTAATGAGTGTGGTAAGATGCCTTTATCTCTGCTTGGATGTGTTCCGAAAAGAAGGACTGCTCCAAGATAAAACACAGTTTAATAAGAAGGTTTTTCATTACGGCGTCGATCTGCATTTGCATTTCTCTCTCTGAGCCACACAGCTTTCCTCAACCTCCATTCCTTTTCAAGAGATTAGTCGGTAAGCACTTATGTATTGTTGACACACACCTTAGGGCATTGCATACTTAACACGCGTGTGAGTTTTAGCCTGGTCCTTCATGACCTGGATTAGACATTTCAAAATGAAGACTAAGTGGCACACTCTTATTTTTCTGCTTATCTACTGAGCGCTCTTTGCCCTTCTGTTATTTAGAAGCTTTGTAAAATCTTTTTGGTATTCATACTCTGATACAGAGACAGAACTTAGCTTGGGTACTTACAGCGTTGTGGGCCAGACTCAGAACTGCATCACCGCTGCGAGATGGTGGTAACTCCAGTTTCTGGGGAGCTAATCTGATTTTATGCTGCTGTAGCTGAGGTCTAGCCCTCTATTTCAAAACTGTATGTTGGTTGCTTCCAAGTGGCTGCCTTTGTACACTGAACAAGGTAGCTAGGCACTGCCTCAGCTTCGCTTGTCTAGGCTCTGCTTACTGTTACAGGTGCAGGTGCAATAAAATAGAGGCAACCTTTTCCTCCTTGTGCAAGCAAGACAGTGGGGAATCTCCAAGGCTCTCAGGAAGATCATAGGAAAGAGAGCTGACCAAAGCACCGGCCTCTGCTCAGACTCCAGCAGCCATGTGGTATAGTAAGCACTAATCTTTTCATCCAGCTATGATCAAAGCTGTGGTTAGCAAAAGCACTGAATCAGAGCAAGCTGGGAGTACCTTATTTTTACTCCAAGGCGCAGCAAGTGGTGCAAGTTCCTCCATCTTCAAGAGGTCTGATCTGGCTGGCACATTTTTAGAGGCCATCTGTGGATACCACGTTCTTCCTCACTTGGGGCAAAATTTTCCCATTTAAGTGCTGTGTTCTCTGAAGCCTATGTGCATACTAAGGTCTATATTCACACACTACATATTTACACAAGTAATCACCTTCTTGCAGATAGAAAGTATTTCAATCTCAAAGTGCAGATGCTGAATATTAACTCTGCAACTAATGGAGGCAAATAAATACCAATGGCCATCCAAATGCCTTCATGAAATACCTTTTCACAGCACCTACAATTTGTCTGTGCAACAAGGATCTGTTGAACTGGTTAACAACCTACCTTCTCCACCTCAGCTTCAACTGATCACCTTCATCCTTATATCATGAAGATGAGACATTTTAATTGAAACAAGGCACTTGAACAAAAACATTTCCATTGATTTCAATAGAAATAATCACAGGCCTAAGTGCCTTGCAGATTGGGAATCCAAATCTGTTATTGCATATTCCATCATTATTAACATGATCGCTTCTTTTCCATCACCGGGCTACTTCATGTCTTTAGGAATTTCTGGTTTTATATTCCTTTGAATACAAAATATGCTTACATAATATCTTCCAATTACTTTGATTACGGTTTCTTCTGTATCTTCTGGCTTTCTTGACTCTATGCTGAGGTGTCCGCCGCTTCTTTGCATTTCATCATTAATTCTGGCTCAGCAGCTACAAAGTCCTTTCTTATCTGAGATTATAGTTTTTTCCCTGTATGAGCTCCTATACTTGTGTGCTACTCCCACACAATCTTTCCTCATAGACTGAGGGTCCCAAAACAGTAGAAGGCTGAAGCTTGTTAACCCAGTCATAAAACATAGTTTTGCCAGCAGTTGGAAGAGTCCTACTTCTGTCCTAGCTTACTGTTATTTATTATCATTTATGGCACCACAATGCTGAGGGTTCAGGAGCAGTCTGGGTAACAGAACAACTCAGCTACTGGTGGTAGTCAGCTTACGTCCTCCTGTGCCTGCTGAGAGGGTGCACTCTCGGGGCTAGGTGTGAATGAGGTGGGTTGGAAGAAGGCACACACCTCCTTACCTCTTGGCATGGTCTAGCACTCAATAGGGATAGACACTAAGGAAACACAGGACAAGAAGGTGGTGCCTGTCCCAAAGAGTTTAGCCTTGAAGTAAAAACCGACAGGTGAGGGATGCAAGGTGTTAATGGGGGAACGTTCATTTGGTTTAACTTTAGGGAGCTAATTTGCGTGCCAATGTAGTAAGTACAGCTGCATTGACAGATCCTGCAGTCAGGCTCCTATGGGGGCAGTTCAGAGCCCTCCTGCTCATCCCTCAAAAGATCTTTTCTCTCTCTACATGGATTAAACAGAGAAATCAGATTGCTAACACAGTGATTTAAGATTGGATGCTTAAAATTAAGCAATGTGAATGCTGCCTTTCCTCCACTCCCACCTCCAGTGATGGTGGGCATGAGTCTTCAGGTGGCAGTGCCAAAGGGCTGCCAAGCTTCCGTTGAAGGGAAGCATTTTTAAGGTCAGTTTTGAAGACAGGGAAGAACGCAGCTTTGTGGCTGTGACAGGGAGCGTAAGGGAAATCACAGAGACAGGTGTTGAGAAGTGTAGTGAGTGGCTGATGGAGGCTGGCACCACCACAGCTATCTGAGGCAGGGTATGGAGGCCATAAGAGGTTGAGCCTACATCTCAGGCATAGTTCCAACCCTCCTTTGATTAGGTTCCATCAGATGTCTCTTGGAGATTTCTGCTCTTCTTAGGCTTAATCTGGATTGGTATAAACACAGGAGTTCACACCAGCATCCTTTCTCAGGTGTCTATTAGAAGCAACAAATTCATCATCTTGCAGTGAAACACTTGGGGTGAAATTCTGACCCCTTTGCAAGCCCCTAGTTCACCTTTGGTTTCAGTATCATCAAGGTCCAATGATTCAGTTCTGAACATTTTCACCTAGGTGGGCATCTCAGTCCCAGCGGTGGTCTGGCATTTCCCTTCCCTCACAGGTGGGAGGGGACAGTATGTCTGATTTCAGTCAGGTCTCCTAGCAGCTATTGTTGCAGTTTCAGTATTGTTTCAGGTTACATTTGCCCTTTATAAACAGCGGTACTGCCATTCACTATCACTCCAGAGATGGCACGAGTATTTAAAACCTTGGTAACTTTTTGAGTGCCAGTTGTGAAATAGGTCTGATGACCATGGTCTGGGATACAGATGGACTTCTTGGACTGTGCCCATGAATTAATGGTGGGAAGTAAAACCATCACAAACATCAGCTGTTAATGCCATCAGAGTTTCGCTTCTACTTTATACGTGTAATTTTATTATGACATCTTAGTGCCACGTTGTCATTTGTACTTTTGCCCCTAGGATCAACACTGGAATCTGTATTGAAAGGTGAGAGCAAGTATTTATGTAGGCTTAGAGCCATACCTAAATGATGTTTGATCTCAATGCCATTATCACAGCATAGCTGTCTCTTTCTTCTTTCCAATTCTCTTTCATTCATAAGGCTGAAAGACCTTTTAATCTTTATGCAATTTCCTCTGCAGGGTCTAAATCACCTTGATATTTGGCAACATTGATTCTGTCTTTCCCTTCTTGATTGCTCCATCTTAGGGGGTTTCCTGAATAATAAAAATTATGTCCATATATACAAACGTGGTCATAAGGCCCCTTTTGGCACCTTTGCTCTATTTATCACATCTAATTTCTACAGGATTTATACTAGTCCAAATGTGTTCTTAGAGGCACAGTCCAATTTCTGTTTAAGGCAATGGCACGTCTGTGATAGTTCTTAATGGTAGTGGGATTTAGCCCAAAGCCTGGTGTATTTAAGTCAGTTTTAATCTGAAGGGCCTGTAATAAAACCAATGGCTTTGATCTTCTTTTCTGGCAGTGCAACTGAGTCAGAGACTTTAATTTTATTTTTTTTAACCTCAGGTAACTGCATGTTAGGTGGGTGACTGTGAGGACAGTCCTCTTCTGCACAAGTTTTTCTTTACGTTTAGAATAATATGTTGGACTTTGGACTAAGAAGGAAGTTATTCTCATAAGAGGCAAAACTGGGGATATGTTACATAGAAACCTAACTATACAAATAATTATCTATTTCTATTAAGGCCCTGTAATCATATGCATGTGTATATATATATGTATATGTATATATGTATATGTATACACATACAGGGGCTGTATTAATGAATTCAATTATTTTATTCTACAAGGACAGTAAAGCAGCACTTACCTTCTTCGTCCTTACTGGACTCTTTTTTTGGGCTGAGTCTTGATGTCTTTTATAGTCTGGGCTTCTCGAATAGCAGTTGTGATTGATAGGATTTTTCCCTGACATGTTCATGTATCCAGTAGGAAGTAAACGCAGACCACCAAAGAGTTACTGAGTGGTAACAACTTTCAGATGCTGCCAACATTGGCTTGATATGAACTGGTGAGCTAGAGGTGAGGGAATAACCTACTAACCATACTTTTGAGCCATATATTCCCCAGCAGTGACAATTTAACAGAATTGCCAGAGAGATCGTCTATTACAATCACAAATCAGGTGGTGAACAACATCAATGTTTTAGTCTTAATCTGCCTTTTCTTCTCTCCTCATTTTCCCTTTCCCCTCTGCCCCTAACACATACAAACACAGAGACTTTCCCCTTTTGTAAATACAATGGATGTTGTTGTCAGTTCGGATAAGAGCAAATGCCAGATAGGATGGCAATATTTTCAGTCCTGGCAAATGCAATCATAAGTTCAGTTTATTAATATTGCAACAGTTGAACTAAATGAGATCACTTGGATAACAAAACATTTATCAACAAAACGCTGCCACCTACTGAAGTTTTGCAAACAGCCCAGATGATTGGATAAGATCACAAATTCACTCTGTCACAAGCTTATGGTCTTTGCTGAAATCATTCTGAGGGGAAAAAAAAAGCAAGAATGATAACCAGGAGAACAAGACAAGACATCTCTTTCATGCAGTCTCTTCAGCAAGTGTCAGGGTAAATCCTGGAGAGCAACCTCCAAAGAGGAAAGGAACTTTGGCTCCTTGTGCTCAGTATGTCATGGAGTTTTCAAGCATAGTGGCTATGGAACTTTTCCTATCAACTGCTTTAGCTTGAAGCAGACTACTATAAACTTCCAGTTTTCTCGTTGTGCTGATCTTCAAAGCTTCTATTCAGCCCATAGTAAACTGATATTAAAACTTGCAAGCTTTTTGGCTTGCATCACCCCAGGTTATAAAGGCTTTGTAAATAAACATAAAAGAAGTCTGATTACAACAAATCTTGTGCATTTTCTGTTACAAGATCTCAACCGATTTAAAATGTTCATTATTTCAGTATAGCTCCACCAGGCATGCCCATGAAACAAGGATAAGTCCTGCACACCATACACAGGAAGAGCTTTAACTACCCATGCTTCATTGTTTTGCTGTGGATCAACAAATGATTAGACATATGAGGTCTGACAAGGCTCTGGATAGGAATTGTTGCACCCATTTGAAGCCGCACACAGCAGTTCTAGAGTGCCATAACCTAAACTGGCTTTCAGGCAAGAATGTGGATCTCTTTTCCTAGTGTCTTGGGAGAACTACTTTGGGGGTTTAGATGTTAGTTATTGGTAGAAGTATTTAAATGAAAAGCAAACAAAATTATTCATGGTGCAACTATTTTTTTTACCATATGAGTGGAAAGGAGTATTTACATTAAACAAGAAAAGCAAACTCAAAGATTCAAGACAGCATAGTTTAGGAATGACAATCTCATTGCAATTATTTCATGCAAAGGGTGACCCATCTTTTCCCTTGCAATAGTATTAATAGAATAATAGAATCATAGAATAGTTTGGGCTGGAAGGGACCTTTAAAGGTCACCTAGTTCAACCTCCCCTACAATGAGCAAAGACTTCTTCAACTAGATCAGGTTCCTCAGAGCCCCATCCAACCTGACCTTGAATGTTTCCAGGAATGGGGCACCTCCCACCTCTCTGGGAAACCTATCATTGTAAAAAATTTCCACTTATATCTAGTCTTCCCTATTTTAATTTAAAGCCATTACCCCCTGTCCTATCACAACAGGCCCCACTAAAAAGTTTGTCCCCATCTTTCCTGTAGGCCCCCTTTAGGTACTGAAAGACTGAAATAAGGTCTCCCTGGAGCCTTCTCTTCTCCAGGCTAAACAAACCCAACACTCTCAGCCTGTCCTCATAGGAGAGGTGCTCTGATCATTTTTGTGGCCCTCCTCTGGACCTGCTCCTCTGGCAACGTCAGCTCCAGATGGCCCACGGGAGGGATTTAGGGTTTTGCCCTGCTTGCACAGCAAGGAAGGTGGTAGAGGTCCATGTGCTGAGGGCTCCAGAGCTGGACGCAATACTCCAGGGGGGTTCTCACGAGAGCAGAGCAGAGGGGCAGAATCACCTCCCTTGACCTGCTGGCCACACTTCTTTTGATGCAGCCCGGGATACAGTTGGCTTTCTGGGCTGTGAGCGCACATTATTGGCTTATGTCCAGCTTCTCATCCAGCAGTACCCCCAAGTCCTTCTTGGCAGGGCTCTCTCAATCCTTTCATCCCCCAGCCTGTATTGATACAGGGGTTGCCCCAACCCAGGGGCAGGACCCTGAACTTGGCCTTGTTGAACCTCATAAGGTTCTCACAGGCCCACTTCTTGAGCCTGTCCAGGTCCCTCTGGATGGCATCCTATCCCTCAAGTGTGTCAACCACACCACTCAGTTTGGTGTCATCTGCAAAGTTGCTGAGGGTGCATTGATCCCACTGTCTATGTCATTGATGAAGATATTAAACAGTACTGGTCCCAGCACGCACCCCTGAGGGATACCACTTGTCACCGACCTCCATCTGCACATTGAGTCATCTACCACTACCCTCTGGATGCAACCATCCAACCAATTCTTCATCTGCCAAACAATCCACTAGGTTTCAGTTTCTTGTAATAATCACAAAATTAATAATTACCCCTGGAACATGCTTGGATACTTAAATTATAGACAACTCACGGGATATGAAAAAGTGACTGCTTTTGAAGACTGGATTACAGCAGAGCATTTAAACATGTGCATAACTTTAAGCATGGGAGTAATTCCATTGAAATAAACAGGACTACTCAAACATTTCTGATTTTGCATGTGCTTCTGTGCTCTGCTAGCTTAGGGGCTGAGAATGGATATGCTTATTTAATACAGTGTTTATCTACTAAGCCTACATTCAGCATTACTGATTCCTTCCCTTTCATCAGAGACAAGGAGTTCTCCATTTTTCTAGCCTCCTTCTGGGCCAGTTTCAAACTTTGTTGTGCCTTCCCATGCATTTGCATTTTATATCTGATGTAGAAAATAGCAGCTATGAAACCAAACCCTGAGTCCTGAGGGAGTAAAGCGGATGACTTGAAAGGAAACACTCAGAGGTTTGTCTAGATTAGGGTACGCAATCGACAATAGGCCCGGGCTCACTCTTACTGACCTAATTTTGGACCTTTTTGCACTGGGAAGCAAGATCTCCTTTCTTATTTGTATTTAGTTGTTTGCAATTGCCCTTAGGTTCCCCTTGCCGACTGTGACCATGTGTATTGACTAACCCCGGTCTCATTCTCTCTTCCTAATGCTGGAATTGTCCTTACTGCTCTGCTGCCATGTTTGTTTACTGCGGGACAAGAATATATACTCATGACCGTATTGGGAAACCCCAACTAGTGACCAGGCAGACCCAGAGTATTTAACTTGAACTGGACACTATGCTTAACTCTTTTGCAGTAAAATCTGCAATATCTTTTAGTCTTCAGTGGGTTTTTAAACCTGGATTGTTTATGGTGGGTTAGCTATGCTGCTGTACCTGTTACGTGTATCCAGTGCCAGCTCTGCTACCTTCCTTGCTGTGCAAGCAGGGCAAAACCCTAAATCCCCGCCGTGGGCCACCTGGAGCTGACATTGCCAGATATAAGCCCTGACTAGTTTAGGTAGGCTTGGGCTTTAAGCTGTGCTTTGCTGCAGCTGTTCTTCAACACAAAGGAACTTCAAAGGGTTTTGACTCCACTCGGGGACACCAAAGCCAACACATCTGCTAGCTCCTATGGAGATGAAAGCGAGTGTTTAATGCACACCATTGCCCTAACCAGCGTGCAGGTGCAATTTCTGGCTGGAGCTTTTCACATTGGCCTGTCTGTATTTAACTTTTTCTATCAGGATGCGTGGTTATTTCTGAGCTCAGAGCTCCTGGCCTGTCCCTCAGTGACGCCGTTCCCCAAATAGCATGAGTAGGTTGCTGCTTTCCCTGGCATCACGGTGGCAGCTGTGAGCTTTCCAGCATCAGGATGATAGAGCAGGCTGCCCCAACCCTTGGTCTCAAGTGCAAGGCCAACATAAACAGTACTTGCTGGGATTTACCTTCATTAGCTGAACTAATAAAGATTCCTGGCTACTGAGGCAATGTACAAACCTCAGCTTAAATTTTCTTTCATCTTGGTAAACTCCCATCTTAGAATAAAGGTCTGAGAGACTTGGGACAGGTTGCCTCTGTGCCTCTGGGCCAATATGGGACAGGGTTCAAACACAGACAAGGCAGAAAGGGCAGCAAACATGGGCAATGGCCAATGCACATGGGCTAGGGTGTTGCTTCAGATGAGGGAAAGACCTGGTGGAGGGAAGGAGAGGAAGCAAAGGGGCTTTGGTGGCCTGGAGCTTTCTCAACTTGCTTCAGCTTTGCCTGAGTTCTCATCTTCCCTCGGCCGCTAACCTGGGGAAGGGGTGACTCCTTGCATGGGAGGATGAGGTGCTGGCTGGAGGGAAATGGCTACCAATACATGGCTCCCTGTGTCTGCTTGGTGGACCTGTGATCTCACAGGGATCTGGAGGGTTTTCTGGTTAAAGCCTATCAGAAAAGGAGGGAAGTGTTGATTTTTGAGGGCTATCTCTTGCTGTATGGTACCTCTTGATGTGTATTATACCTTGCTGTACACATTAGTGAACTGCTGTAAGAAGGCATTCCTTTTGTGATAGAAAATAGCCCAGAGCAGGGCCAAAAGAATACAGGTTTCTGAAGAGAATCTGTTCGTAAAGCTATGAAAATAACTCACTGACTTAGGGCCAAAGTCCCACTGCAAGCTGCTGAGGGCCACACTGACTGAGCCCACGTGAGCTGCTCCCAGGAGCAAGGCAGCTGTGTCAGTGGGGCTTTCCAGCCAGGCTGCTCATCCCTCCTGTGAAATACTGTTCATGGCAACTGTGCTCCCTCATTAGGGCCTCCAGGATGATGTACAGGCCCACCCTGAAGTATATGTGCCCACAAATAGGTCTGGAGGCAAACAAATAAGTGTATGTGTAGATAGGCTTTTATGTGCAAGTGTGGAGCTAAGCAGGTTTCACCCTTACAGACTTGTGTATGTGGTAAGTTGGGATGGGGGCAGGGAGAGATGAGAAATCATTTTGTGATGGAGTTTGGGGAGGTACCAGGGTGATAAAATGAGCTTCTACACCCGGGGATGAGAGAAGTCTCCTATGCTGTTAGCAGAAGCTGTGTCTTCCACACACAATTTTTAACCTTCCTTTGATAACTACTTTGCTTTTCTAAACCACTGGTGGGGTGGAAGGAGCAATCTTGTGGAGCTCCTCACTGGGCAGCACTGTCCTATTTGGGTGGTGTCAAAATAAATGCCTATGCAATCTGTGAGCTCTCAGGCTGGAGAAAATCACTGCTTTGGTATTACTACAGCAGCAGGTCTGATATCCTGGATGTGTAGGCACAGGCATAGTCTGGAGTAACAGCTATCATCTGTGGCCTGTTCAGCCTTCCACGAGGATTCCTGGTACCGTGCTTGCTTCTAACTTACGGGATTTATGCACTCTGTAAATGAACATCTCTAGTATGTTGCTATTAATCTGGACATGAAGCCCTGCAAAATTGTTTGTTCAGCCCATCCAGCTGCGAACACACTCAGAAACCGCCTACTTGGTATCTCTTACTTGCTGGCCTGAGGTAAAGAAAATCTCTGGAAAAGTCACCAATGTCCACCTCTTGCTGCAAAAACATGCAAAGAAAATTTAACATCAAAAAAATCTTCCTGAGTTTTAGTAGCTAGTCAAGAGAGTACATTTTAGGGGATTGTTTTACTCCTCCTCAGTGGAAAGAGCTATTTAACATTTTAGTCCACCCAGATAGAATTTCTGAAGGCATTGCATCTAGAAGTTCTCTCTTGCATCTGGCTTACTTGCATGTTTTACAAATAAAACTTTCTGTATCTGCTAAATATTCTGGTCACATGTATTAAAGGAGTTGGCCACTGTGTGATTAAATTAGCAATGCTTGTTAGTTTGCATTTTTACGGTCAACAGATCTTTACCAGTGAAGACCAGAGGATGATCTTGTTTTGCATATGGAGGTTGAGAGTGGAGTGCATATGTAGATATTGTGTATATGTTTATCATCCTGAGCTTTTCCCGTGTGGAGGCAGGGCTTGTGTTGGTGAGAGTTAGGCGTGAGGAGCTTGGCTGATTGTGGCTGGTGGGAATAGCTTCTGGGTAGCTGTCACTTGCCCTCTGAACAGAAGAACTTTGAAGTGTATGACTACTAGGCAATGCAAGGTTCTCACAAAATCGACAAATAGGTAAAGTCGTATGAAATGTTTGGAATCCAGGAGCACTCTGACACTGCCACGACAACAGGCACGGCACTCAGCTTCCATGTGCCCCACTACGGCTGGACTCCCAGTGTGTCCATAAACTGGCTTCAGGAAAAATGGTACCTACAGAGAAAAATCTTTAAAAAAACAACTACCTGAGGAACCATCTGAGCTAGCTAGAAGCAAACCAGAAATGTAACAGGCAACACTTTGATACATAAGACAGTGTACCTGACAGGAGGTGGGCTCCTAAGCAGGCCAGGTGACATGTCCCTTTTGTGTGTCTCACTGCCAGGAACTTCTCCTGGATGTGACTACATCTTGAAAACTGCTTCTTTAAACCCAGGCTAACTTGCTGCCTGATTTTCAGAGAAGCAGAAAAATATCACAAAACAGGCAGTCATTGGTGGCTATGGCACTCACTGGGCATGTGGGTATTCAATTCTACTCTCCACTAGCGATCATTTTCAGTTCCTGTCGCTCTGGGAAGCACACATGAAGAATGATGTCACTGCCTCAGCATAATGGTACATATCTGCTTTCAGAAATATGCACAACTTTTAAATTAGGTGTCCATGAAGCAGCAGGTTTGATTCTTAAAAGACTGAGTGAGGGTCTGAAGAAGTAAATAAGAACAAGTACCTACAGATTTAAAATGCCAGTTTCCACTGCATTTCATGAAACACAAGTGGGAACCGGTCTCTTAATTGTCTAGAGGTTCTTACAAATTTTCCCAATTTTAACTTCCTTCTTTCCTTCCTTGCTTCCCTCCCTCGATCCCTCCTTGTTTTCCTTTCAAAGGCACACACGAGAACTTCTGAAAGTGTCTGTAAATGCTAACCCAAATTTAACTTTTTTAAAAAGCAACAAAACCCTCTTACTGTATGGTCTATTGTAGACAAAGGAGATCATCATCTTCTATCATAAATTTTAAGATAAAGAATAAACTACATGCCATGGACATGACTTTTTTTATTTCTCATATTATGCATTTTTCAGGTCCTTTAAGAGGTTTTTAGAATGTGTATAAATTAGCTCCGACTATAATAACTACACATACTTTGTAGCTAATGCTTTGATGATGTTACTTAAAATTCCGTTTTATTTACCATCAACAAAATGAACAACATTTGTACGCCTTTACTGCCCTTTGCACACTCTCTTTTCTTTTTGACCAGAGAATAACAACAAACATGGATATTGATAATCAAAAGCCATTACAGGCAAGATGTATACCTCATTTCTGGAATCACATTACACCACTATAAGTTAATTTCACATTTTCCCTAGAAAGAATAACCAACATTAGCCTGGTCCACACAATTGATTCAGTGTCACTCTGTAACGAAGCCATAGACATCATTCTGCAGACTGTATCTGTTTCTGTTCATGCAGACAGTTAATCCATAGCAGGTCAAGACTGTGTCTTGCCAAGAACGTATGAAACGTCCTACTTGTGGGGTGAAGTTTCTTCTCCATGAGTACAGAGGTCCACGTTTGGAATGGAGCAGTGCAGTGCAATGGGAGGAAGGGAGGCTGGGGCCTGGCTTGCAAATCTGTAACTGCAAGACCCCCTGGCTTTTATAACACCAGGCAACGAGTGCCTAGGAATGGCTGAACAAAGTTTGATAATCTGTGGGGAGGGAGGTGTGCTATTCTGCCTTTTCCTCAGAGACTGTGGCAGTGCCCACATTGCTGTTTGGGGAGGCAGGGATTTACCCACAGCTGCAGAGAAGCCTCAGAGCTCCAAGCAAAGCAGCTTCGGGAGCTGACTGTAAAAAGCTCTGCCTGGGGTATATCAACGCAGCACCACTGGCACGACATTGATTTGCACTGACGGTCACGCAGACTATCCTGTGCACAGGGTTGTGCATCTACCAGTTGCGAACCCAAAACTTTCAGCTGGATTTCCTGTCTCTCCTCACTACAAATGTTCCAACTTAACTATACCAACGTTCATAACACTTTAGTAAGGCTTTTTTATTTACATGGAGGCCAGTTTTCTCCACTTGGCCCCAGAAGTGTTTGTTCCCATTTTATGAAGGCAGCGCCTAAGTAATCTGTAAGCCAGGACTGTAACTTCCCTGCTCTTTGGCATGTGTTTAAAAGTCACACTACACAGATTTAATGCTGGCGGATGGTAAAGAGATTAAATTTTCAAGTGCCAACTCATCACATCAGGTTGACACAGCTCCCACTGTGTTGCTGAATTTACTCGAGTCCTTTATCATGGGTGTAGGGAGAGATGGCTGAGGGGAGTTTCAGAAAAATGGTTTATTTACCAAGACAGCAAATAAGGAAATACATGTTTTAAAGTGTAAACTGTCTATTCTGAAACATTTGGCATTGTGCCTTGTGTGCTGGCTGCCCTGTCTGAAAATTACGTAACTATGAGTGTAAACTATGTATATGTGTGTGTGTGTTTGTGGTTTTATTATAAGCAGCTCAGAGTGGTGCCTGGGAGAGCTAAACACCAGTGGAATCTGCCGGGTGGAAATAATGTTCGCGCACATTCTTGTTGATGAGTTAGTAAGCCACAAATTGCCAGGAGCTTATTAATGTGGCATTCTCAGACTGTGGTTCATGAAGATGGGGAGAATGATGTGTGCTTCTGTAAATGTGCCCCCTTCTCAAAGTAACGGCTCATGGGATAGGACCAGCCTTGTAACAGCTCATTTCACCATTTCTTGGGGACCACTAGAGGGTTTCAACCGGTTTTTGTACTAGAAGATTAAGGGATAAAAACCCCAATAACCCTACCATCCAAATTCTGCCTTCCCCTGCTAACAGCTCACCGTTAGGCCGGGGAGAGATGATTAAAATGGTGGAGCTCCTCTGGTCCCCACTGGGAATACTGTGCTTAGCCAGAAGCCGGGATGGAGGGCTTAGACTGAGGAAAGCTGCTGGTCAAGTCTGGGTTCCTAACTTGCAGATATCGGAGACAAATGCATTAATAGATGCTCCAGCTCATGCTATACCGTCTATGGTATTCGTAAACAATGAAATATAATGCATGTATATCCTGATCCTTCATTAATCAGGAAAAAACAACATTAGAGGAAGCATCAGGGGCCCAGTTCTGCTTTCCAACATGTACGCACCATAACCCCCATTAATTTGAGATGGAGTCACGTGGGTGTATCCTGAGGGGGTGATTGCATCCTACATCAGCTACAAGTGACCGAAAAAGGGAAAATAATCGGACTGATACTGGTCATTTGGACAATGTGTATTTGATGTGTCAGTCGTTCCAACCTTCCAGTTACCAGATGTCCGTAAAAATTCATAGCAGGCTATTAAATTTAGCAGATCCCGTCTTAATTAGATTAGCTTCTGCTCAGCATGACAGCAGAGTATTTCACTGATGGAGGATTTATAAAGATTTCTGGTGGGAATTCTTTATGGAAGATGTAGTCTTTTATCCAGTGGGATTTACAAATGGAGAGGGGGGAGGGAGGAGAGGAAACCCTGATAAGGACACACAAACATTGTCATGGCATGTTAAAACATAAATGGGAGCTTTTATTTTATGGATGTTCCCTTTTTATTTCTCTTTTGCAATACGGATAGGCGGTGTGAGCATTTTTTGTGTCCTTGCATTATCAGGCCCAGCTAATATAATAGCATACGGGTGGTGGAAAACTACAAGCAAAATCTTGTTGTCAAATTCCCTCCTAAAACTAGCACCAAAGGAGTACTCAATGTTCAGTTGCCTGTCAGGTCATGAGTTATTTTTTCACCTACAGGAAACAGAACTGTACAGTTTGTCTTGGGCTGGTTTTATGTGCTTCAATCCAGCATCTATCTATCCATTGCCCTTCTTTCTTTAAGGTCACTGCAAAAAAAAAAAACAAAACCAACCCAAACAACAAACCCACTTTCTTATTAATTCTGCCTCTGCCCCAGTGCCAAAGAGTCTCTGTTTTTCTCTGCACGGGTTTTTATGGAAGATATATACCGTTAATGGTGACACTGGTGTCAGTAACAGAACGTGAGCAGCAGCAATGCCTGTGCTCTATTCCCAGTGTGTAGATAACTTCATAAAGAAAAAAAGGTGGGTGGAGGGGAGGGGAGATCTGGATAATTTTTCTTGTCATTTGATTCACCATTGAAAAGGTCACTCCCTGTAAGAAGAGACAGTCTTCCCTCTGAGATGTCTGGGGGAGGAGCAGAAATGGCAGAGCCAAAATGGGGGGGACCCCTTGCCACCGTGAGGCTTTTGTGAGGTGGCAGAGCAGCCCTTCTGAGCACAAGGGCATGCGACGCCCAGAGTATGCATGCTGGTGGCTGATAAAAACAGAAAGGGACCATCCTTTGCTCACGCCGCGGGCTGATAGCATTCACATCATACACCGTTTGTTACTAGGCAACTGATTAAATATACGTGCCGGTCCTTCAAGCGGTGCTTGCAATTAATTAACCAAACCATTTTCATTTTGACTGTCTTCCGCCCTCCCCACCACCAACCACCTTCCCAAATGCTGACATCTGACACAAGAGCAAGTGATTTGATGCTCCTCCTGACCTATGGTGTAATCAAATAAAAACTCTTTGCAGAGTAGATGTGGTCTACACCCAGGCAGTGGACATCTCTGAGCGTCCCTGGTGGGTCTAGCTGGCAGCTGGTGCACACAGCAGATATTTTGCTTTGCTTTGCCAGGGCCAATGTAAACTGAACTGCAAAAACCACAGGGCAAAGTCCAAAAGAACTTCTCCTGGCAAATCCATTTGAAGCACAGTTGTATTGAAGGATGGAGGATGGGTCTTTTGTCTTGGTTTTAAAACTGGGATTCCTCACCCCTAAAGTACTCATTCTCAAATTTTAAACCTCTCTGGAGCATGCTTACATGAGTACACACATGTATATATATAGGTACATATATATTGTGATAAATAGAAATATTTATATGGCTACTAATATAAATGCGAGTGATGTTAATGCCCAGGTATCACCAACTCTAAGTGCACGCTCCTTTGTGCTACCTATTACACAGGGACCCCAAACTAGACAGTCCCTGCTCTGCTTAACTCACAGTCTAAATAGCAATGACAGGCAAAGCGGAAGAAGGGATCTAGACATCAAAGGTTGTTCAAGGTCATACAGGGGGTCAGTATCAGGGCTGGGAATAGAAAATGGCTTTTGTTTTGAGATCAGATTTTATAATAAAAAAAACAGTGAGTCATCTCACCCCAAATCCTCCCTCTAATTTTGTAATACAGTTGTCATATTAAACTTGTATGAAAGAGACTGGAATTACACATGGAAAATGGGTAACTACAAGGATCCTGGAAGATCTGACTGTTCCTATTACACTTGATCAAATGCAACTGTCAGCTGCTTTGGCAGAGATCACCTTTGATGATTAAAAGGAGAGGACTACATTACAAGAGGGTTTGAGCACGAAACCACTCGCTGCAATCCACAATTAAACAGGAGAGGCTATTGTTCTGTTTCTGACTGGGAACAGAGTTACAAATTTATTGGAGTTCACAGGCTTGCTGCAGAGCTTGTCTTTAACAAAATTGTAGCCCCATTCTGTATCAGAGCTTCCTACCCTGCTCAAAACCTCGAGTGCATTAAAGAAGCAATTTAGGGTTTATTTGAAGGGGGAAAAATAGAATGTCGAGTTGTGTTTCTTTCTTCCTTTCTCCCACTGGCTTTCTGCTGGGGAGGGAGGAATTTGAATCAGCAGATTCTCAATGGCACTGTCGCCGATTGGAGCTGGTACAGAATCACTAGAAACAGGTAAGAAGCAAATAATGAAGCACAGACTGACTGACAATTTGAGGGTTTTTTTTTTTAACACACTGGCCAGCAGCTGATTTGGTGTGAACTGTCTGTGGAGCCACGCTGCTTTACGCTGCCTGAGCACTGTGCCTTTGAGTCAGAACTGGAATGGTGCCTCTGAAAAAAGCACTCTTTGGGTTTGTGACTCTTTTCAGTGAAGCCGAGGACATTTTCCACTCCTAATGGGACTAGGTTATCTTGGCCTGCTTTAGTTTGACCCTGGCCTGTCATTTTTGGGGCTGTACTCTGGTGCAAATAAAGGGTTTGTGGCTTTTTACAAGCCTTGTGTGAGCTGGGCAAATCTGCACCACGGCAAAAGTGCCCCCCTAGCTGCCATCCCGCCTGCCACATGTGCTCCTGGCCCGTGCTGGTGGTGACCATGCTGTGGATGGAGGAGCAGGCACAGGTTGCCCCTGTGCCTCATGAGATATGAGATGAAGCCCCTCTTCTCCAAAGGTGGCTGGCTGCTTTCAGCAGTCCCATTAGAGCCATGCACTCCTCTTTAACTTTCACTGTGGCTTTGCTGACCTTTGAATGAGAAAAACATTAGTAAAGAGCAATTTTATGCCCTCATAAAGAGTTATGTGTTACTAGGCAGTAATGGAAGCACAAACCAACCCGGCCAAAAGGTCTCAGCCTCCTGTCGCTGCTTTCTTTAACGGTGCTGTTGCATCATTAATCTACTTTGTGCTTGTCGATGGCTGGAAATCCCACCCAGCAGATGTGAAGATTGTTCACAGTGCCAGTACAGGCACTGCTCCTCAACCCTGCTAATCTGCAGGGTGGAGGGAGAAAGTCAGAGAACACCTGTATTTCTTGCAGGTTTGTGCATGCTACTCCTTTCCTCTTATCCCTGTAATGATTTATATTTAATTGACTTGTAATTATACCCACTTTTCTTTTTTTTTTCCCCCCTTCTAGTTTATCTCAGTTGTTCCATACCCATATATGGTCTGTCACTAGCCTTGATTTTTTTTTCTGTCACAATGAGGCAATAAATCCAGTGGGGCTGGACAGGAAGCCCAGCTTGCCAAGGAGAGGCAGGATGAATATCTCCTAGAGACAGCCAGAGGTTTGATTGCGTATTGTCCATACAGCGTATTTCAAGGAGTGCCCGGGGCAAGCCTGGAAAAACTTTTATGTCTGCAACAGTATTTCTTTCTGGAAAAACAGATTTTTTAAAAAGCCCACTGTGTATTTTTTGCTCTTTTTATGTGTGTGGAATCCATGATATATAGAAGATGACTTGTTTCAAAATTTCAGCTAGGGCCTGTTTTTCAGAGACAGAAGATAATCACACAGAAATGCTTCCTTTAGAAAATACGTGTTTGCTGTCACTGACTCAACTGACTTAACATGGCCGTGTGCTTGCTCCTCAAGGTGGAGACAACTTCTATGATCTTACTGCTCCAAAAAACTTCATTAAAAACACTGAGCAAGTTTTATTAATACTTTCTTGGGCTTCCAAGCATGTCTAGGCTCATTCATGTTTATGGTTCACTGCAAACACTGGTGAACTCACTGATCACACATTCCACCCAGCCGCTTGTTCCTGCAAACGCAGCAGAGATCCTGAGACACTGGGATATTGTATCAAAACTCAGATTAACTCAATAAAATGGTTCCAGATGGCACACTAATGACACAGTGACTACTCTGCATGGCCTATATGAAAATATGCATTCTGGATCCTCTTTTAAGGGATTGCTTCTGTAAGACTTCTGTGGTACTTGTATTCCAGGAAATCCACTCCAGGCCTTGGAAAAATATTACTTTGCAGCAAGAACACGATGCTGTTCAGACACAACACTCTGCATGCAATGACACTGGATTGCATCCTGGCAAACTGGTGCAAAATCTCTATGCTTGAGAAAAAATTTGTTGTTTCAAACATTAAGGAGAAGTTACCTTTATTGCTGCTAGTGTAAGTGCAGGGAAAATACTCAGAAGCAGAATCCTTGGTGCCCTATTATAGCTGGTTACATTAATCATTATGTCTTTCAAATTAAGCCACTTAGTGACACAGGGGCTGGTTTGAGAACATCAGGAAAAGAACTGGATCTTTGGTCACCAGTACATAGGCAAATAAAATTCCCAGATATACAGAAGCCTGTGAGTATGGCATCACCTAACTGTGCTCTCTTACTTGCACACATACGCAGCCACGTTCCTTAAGGGTCTGCCAATGCCATGTAGTGTTGAATTATACACGCTGACTCTACAAGGATTAGCTTGGGGACTGGAATTAGTCTAGCAGGAGTAGCAGGATACATTAGCTCGCACGGCTGAGTTAGCCTGCCTGGCTACCACTATGATTAGGTGGCTTCTGATACTGAAGCTAAGCCATGAGAGCTGTCCCGGGTCTTTCAACATGATACAGTGGACCACGGCCCTCTCCTCCCCCAGCTCCCACCCAGCACAGCACACTTTGCAGACATAGGCTATACATACTTGCATTCAAGATCTGGATTCTTAATGGAATAAACTGGCCCAGCTTCACTGTGGAAGTCAGTGGCATAGCGACATTGATTTACATTGACAGACTCCTGGCCAAGATGTTTCGGTCTGTCAGTTGTATTTACCATGCTCTACCAATCTGAGGGGCTAGTCATACTCTTACTCCTTTTAACGATGATTCTGCTGCAGTCATCTTTTTTTGCTTGTTGCAGTTAAGGCCATCAGGCGCTATTGCGGTCTTCTAGCCTGGTCTTGCAATGATTTTAGCTTTAAGGGATAATTTTGAATAGGACTGCAGAAGCAGCAGCTTCCTTCCACTGCCAGCCGTCAAGGCTCAGTCCCTCACTCTGTTTCCCCCATGTTTCAACCTGCAGAGCGTTATGCTAATTTTCCTTGCAGCTTCAAGTCAGCTGAATTTCCGGCTGGCTTCAACTTAAGCTGTTTTTATTTCAAATAAGGTAAATTACCCGCTTCAGTCCAGGGCTCGGTTTCCAAGCTTCCGTTCTGCCGGTTTTCAGGCTTCACTTCCAGCAGCTCTGCATAATCCCTGAGGAAGGCATGTCCTCCACTCCTCCTGTGCTAGGGACACGCCGCTCTGCTTGGCTGCTCCTGGGGCTGGAATCCTCCTCTTCCTCCTTCCTTTTCTCTTTGGACTGTTGATCTGAAATCAACAGAAGTTATTTTTCACCTTTATTGAACAGATTTCTGCTAAGAGCAGTTTGCCAGTCCCTAGACCCTCCTCCCTGTTTCCCTCCGGACTTCATAGAACCTTTCGCTGCAGAAATGGAAAGCGTGCCTGTGACAGTCATCTCCATTAATGGCTAGCAAAAATTATGCAGTACACCTGATGGGGCTGGGAGCTGCCTAGTAGGCCAATGGTCACCAGCTTGCCTTTCCCGAGGCTTAGGTGGCTTGTGAAAAATTCAGTAGTAACAAGGACGTGATGGTGTGAAGACAATCTTAATCCCAGACTGTGGCAGAAAGCAAAACCAGGAGCAACTGTGGAGGCAAATCTTGGTGATTTGCCATGGGACCCAACTGCACACCCAGACTCCCCTAGCCATGGAGAGATAGAACCATCGGGAGGTCAACAGCTCTCAGACCTCCAGCAACCCTATCTCACTGCAGTACGCAACCACTCACTCCCTAATGTCAGAGAGGTCAGCCATCTCTGCCATAGTGCCTAAAAAACCTGAGACAGTCTCTCTCTGGAAGGATTACATCCAAATTAATAATCCAGACAGGTGAAGGAAAGGAGGACAAAATAAAGCACGGAGAGGTGGGGTGACTTGCTTGTGGTGACATAGCAGATCAAAGCTGGGACATGAGTTTCCCTTACACGGATCCCACTAAGTGCCATGGCCCTATAGAGCAGGTTAGCGTATGCTCCAGCTTCAAAAACTTCAACAAGCCAAACATAAACCAGGAAATACCTACCTTCAAGAAAACTGCATGAGGCATTATATTATAGCATAAAGGAATAGCATTTCTTTGCTTGCCTCATGGAAAGCTGACATTTTCTGCGCTGTGCATTGGCATTTCCTGTGATATTGCCACAGGCACAGGACTCAGATGGATTGCTGAGGAGCACATTAAATACTGCTTCATAGATATGACTTTGGACAGGAATCTGTTCTATGCATGAAGGATAGATAGGCAAAACATCATCTGATAGAGATATCGTTAGAATTGGCCAAATATTACTGAGGTGTTCTGCAGAAATCTCCACTCAATATATGTAACCCAACCTGCATTTCTCTATGATTACTCAATAGCAAGTATTCTGGTGTTGTTTTACTCGCATTTTTCAAGACTTACATTTGGCTTGGTTCACCTTTCTTAGGTTCAGCAATTGCGTTTAGGAACATAGGATAAGCGCTACTGTGGTGGGTTGACCCTGTCCAGCAGCCAGGCTCCCACACAGATGCTTACTCACCCTTGCCCCCACAGCAGGACGGGGGACAGAACAGGAACAAACGATAGTGAGAAAACTTGTTTAACTGGTGAAGCAAAGAGAAAAGGAAAACCACGAGCAATCACTTACCATCTCCCCCACAAGCAGACTGACGCCCAGCCAGTCTCCCAGCACTGGCTGCCTTGGAAGCCAAAAAGACCCTTCTTCTTCCACTCCCCCATTTTTGATTGCTGAGCATGACGTTACATGGCGTGCAATATCTCTTTGGCCAATTCAGGCCAGCTGTCATGGCTGTCGTGTCGCCCCCCTCCCCGCCCCCCCCCCGGATCTTTTACCTATTTGCTGCAGGAAGGGGGGACAGTTCAGCAATAGCCAAAACATTGGTGTGTTATCAACACTGTTTAGAGGCAAACCCAAAGCACGATACAGGCTGCTGTGAAGAAAGTTAACTCCATCCCAGCCAGACCCAGTACAGGTACCCTGCTTAAGGTACTCTGCTTCAGAGAAGGTTGTAAGTGTCTCTGAATCAACAGACTGATGGAGGGGATTATATACGAAACGTAGAATTCATAGGCGCCTCCGGAGGATGGTCCTTTGGATGTGTGTTTGGCTCTCTCCTTTCACAAGAGAGCCATTTCAATACCTAACTTTTAGATAGCTGAAGTGAATTGAGATGACCTTCGTTCTTCAGTGATCAACTCTGAGTCTTTCTCCTGCTCTCTCTGTATTGGTGGTTATGTTATACCTATCAATGTGGCGGTTATCTCTCCCATAACAGGTTTGATGTAGCTTATCATTTTATGTTTAAATACAGTAACCAAAAATAATTTTAAATCTCCCTTTTTCATAGTTCTCCTCAGCACTGAGTCCCAGGGGTTAGTAACATATATTTTATCCTTGTAATGTATATTTTTACTGAGTAAGTCTTGATTTTGGATGCTTCTCTATCTACTGTTAAAAATGACCCAAAGCCTAAGACTGAGAAAATGCTCTAACCTGTTATAACTGTCAGCCCCAAATAAACATTGATTTTAAGTGTCAATTCTTAGTAAAGATAGATGTCAAATCCCAACAAACCCAATTATAGTGCAATAAAATATATTTCATAACTCTCGTTTAAATGTGTGCCAAAGCTTTTACAGTGTAACATGGAAAGACAGAGAATCCACCTGGCCTTCTTGGTACAATATATCTAGAGAGATATTTATTAAATTTATCTGATATATATTGTATCGATATAGCCAAGTGTGTTGTATTTCTGCCATAGTTTACTTCTCTCTTCACTTTTCTGGCTGTTGTAAATGAACTTTTAGTGTTGTTTTCTTCAGCTCGGTTTTGAAACCGCTGTCCCTATGCGTGCGTGAGTGTGCGCCCTTCTGCCTTCACTGTGGCCAGTAACCTTTGAACTAGTTGGCCATTTCTAACCTGTTTGGAAGCAAAAATGTCTCACAGACACTAACTTCCCAGAAGTTTAATCACACCAGGCAGCTGTTAGTGACCTGCTGACAGGACACGCTGTGGTATGAGCTCATCTCTTCTAGATAACAGTGAGTCCACATACAGGAGGGCTGCCCTGGCTACCTTCAGCCCTGAAAGGACTCTGCTGGAGCCTGTGCCTGTCCACTCCCCCAGAACTTGAGCATGAGGGACAGAGTCAGCAGAAGCCCAGCTTTGCCAGGTCCTTTGGCAGCCCATTTTCTTATTTCTCCTTTGTGACAAGGTGGGCTGAACCTGAATGTAATGGCCAAGGCAAAAGTAGATCATGCTGTCTGCTAATGGGATATCACAGGATTATAGTCTTTATTGTTTTGTTTGTTTTTTTTTTTTTAAACTCTTTTTCATACATACTGATGCTTGCTTTCTTTCTCAACCACCACCGCATGGTCAGGAGCCAGTTTGCTTCAGTTGTCTGTACTGGTGCCTGATGTGTTTTGGGATGTTTAAAAGAAATTCAAAAACAACCCACGTTCGTGAGCAGTTTGTAGTGTTCTCTACACAGCGTTCTTCTCTTGCCTGTGTTTAATTTCCTCCACTATCTCAGCTTTCTTAATTTTTTCATCCTCTCCAGTTTCTCATGCTTCTCCATTTGACCTGCCTACCTAATTTTGCATGACACAAACTTTGTCACCTTTGCTCTTCACCATGGTCTTCAAATCATTAATAAATATCCCAAGCACGCACCTTATTTTTAATCCCTGGGCCACCCTACCTGTAACCCCTTTCCATGCTGAGATAGACCATTTGTTCCTCCTCTTTATTTCTGCTCTCTCAACCATGGGCTTTTTTTTTAACCCCTATCCATGCAGGACTTTACCTCTCACCTTGTGGTTACTAAGTTTCCTTTATAGCCTCTTCTCAGGAACTTTATCAAAGGCCTTTTGAAAGTCTAAGTAAAATATAACCATTCGTTGTCCTTTATCCACTGTTTTGTTAACTCTTTCAAAGGCCTCAAACAGGTTTGAGGTTTCTTCTAAGACAGAGATCATGCTGGTTTGTCCCTATCATATCCCCCTCATCTACTGCTCCTGCTTTGTAACAATCATTAATGATTTCCCCGTACCAGGAGCGTGTTGCTTAAGAACAGAAAGCAGAGGGAGATACTTGTCTGCGGAGACTTTCCCTAACAGCCTTCTAGCTGGTTGGTTTATGTAGCCTTTAAGCCCTGAGGTAAGGAAACAGGAAAACAGATTAATAGACATAGCAATCTCCCTCAAGATACTTTTAGATAAACACAGCCTTGGGCATTTAGAAAGTCGGATTTACTACACCTTAAAAGAGGTTTCTGAAAACCGCGGCTGTTTTATTTTAAAGTATGCAGCCAAAGGCATGCACTTCTTTAATCTTTGCCACTCTTCCCTGATAGACAACCAAAAGCACAGGTCCCAGGGTTTAGAAACAGTTGTGTATAAACTGGAAACAATCTCAGCAAGCCTTTATAACAATGAAGATCTCTTTGGGGGCACTGAAGTGGATTTGAACTGAAGCCAAAACACATTTCCAGTGCACAAGCTGTACAGAAACAGACACAAATGCACAATTGATATTGGTAGGGTAATATAATTGCCAACATTTTCCTGGAAAAATGAGAATGCAGACAGTGATGTTTGAAGGTAGGTGGTTTTTTATGCTCAAAATAGCACTGAAGAGCAAACCCAGACCTCAGCGTTTGGCTCGTGCTGTAGGCCTGGGATCCCAGCTGTGACCCCTCTTGCCTGCAAAACGGCATCACCAGCGTGCTCTGTTCTTGCCACTGGTTGTCTGCATCCCAAGGTCCCAACACCTGCTGCATGCTGTTGGTGGGTGTATCGCGTGCCCCCGGCTCAGATAACTCAGTGGTAAGTGTTTACTTTCCAGAGCCATTGGAATTCTTCATTCGTTTTACCTGTGCTAAAAATCTTTGAAAAGGTGGTTTTGCCATTCAGTGTTCACCTCTTTCTTCACCTCCACAAAGGCAGCAGCATGTATTTGTTGATTTGCTCCTGACACGGGAAAGAAAGACTCCTATTCCTAGCCACTCTCATCTTGTAATTTTTCTTTGTCCTGGAGGGATCCCATTCACTCCCTCCCCACAGTTCCCAGCAAAGAGGTAAGTACTGTAATTGGAACTTCTCTGACTTCTCAAAAGGCTCCTTTCTCTTAGAGTTTGTGGCCTATGGTGTTTTTTACATATTGATTCACCAGCGTGAAGGGTGTTACTTCATTACTTGGGAAAAGAAGCAGGACTAAGCTCAGCTCTCAATGTTGCCATGTTGGTGTTTTTTAAAAAAAATATTACAATACCCTTGAGAGTGGTCTCAATTCTGCAAGGAACTGCTGGTCCCTCTGGAGATGCTGAGGGCTGCTGGAGAACTATAAAACCAGCACTGTTCATAGTCAGAATTGCTAAAATGAGTACATAGTTCTTGGACTGCAGCGTTGGGCTGTGATTTATAGGATTCCCTTCTTGTAAGCCTGTTCCTGCCTCAGATACACCCACCTGCACACGTAAAGGGCACCCACACATGTGGAAACAAGCTGCTGATATGGTGTGTTGGGGACTGGGGCTAGCACTTCACTTTGTCTTCCCTTCCAGTGTGTCTACACAAACCGCCCAGGGTACTCCTCCTCCCCAGCATTTGGATTTGTCTTTTTCTGCACTGCCTGAAGCACAGTTCGCTCACGCTTAGGTGATTTACTAAAGGCTGCATAACTGCTTGAAAATATGCAAGGCTGTTTTTGGCAGCGCTGGTGTAGATATTTCAGTGCCCTGCCTCAGATTGATAGTGTTACTCAGGGAAGAGAAGGCAGCTCTGGAAAATGTTTGAGTTCAAAAGGAAGAAGAAGCTCTTTAATCACTCAGGCTCTCAGGAAACCCAAGACCCAGTGGGACAGTCTCCTCATAGTCGAGACTGTCCCAGAAAATCAGTGGCATTTGAAAGCAAGATCACAGCCAAGGAAGGCGCTGCAGTGCTGGAGAGGGCCCCCGTCAGCGTGAGTGAAATGGCTACTGCCTCTGCTGCAGCCAAAAACTGGCAGGGAGACTTGGGGTTCAGTATTTCAGAAAGAACCAGGTATTTAGCAATGCCGCCTTTTCTGTTTGAAATATCTGGGCGGGTTTGGATCAGATAATCAGCTTTTGAAACCAGTGTGGCTCAAGGACCTATTTCAAGTCTCCTCAGACTATATTCAGGGCCTGATCCTGCAGTTTCTTGCTTTCTTTCTTCTCTCTCTCCCCCCCTCTCTAAATATACATATCCTGACTGATTCCTATGAGATTAATTCAAACAGAACAACTGCTGGATTAGACCTTAATCCCTTTTCCATCCATTTAAATCATCCTGAATGGTGAGGGATTGCGGTGTGTTCCAGCCCTGGCCTACGACTCATTTTATTCTGGCATCTTTTTGTTGTTTTGCATCTGTTTTCTGTCATTTTTTTTTCCTTTGGCAAATTCTCTGGCTTCAGTTTGTATTCGTAACTTGCAGTGTTACCAAGATGGTCTGGCAATGATATCTGTCTTCAGGGGATCACTTTTCTCCCCTCTTGCTCTGCAGCAGCCAGTTGATTCTTATGAAACACCCTCTCCGATCCACTTGGCTTTCGCTCCGCAGCTTCATGGGGTGTGAACGTCAAAAGAATCAGCCCAGATTATTCACATTTATAACTGCTTTTTTTCTTCAGCGGTGCCCCACCACACCAGTCACCAGCCCCCACGTACAATAAAAAGGCAGCGCTGCCCAAGAAGCAGAGGGTGGGCTTGCGGTCCAGAAGAAAACTATGCAGAAAACTCTCTGATACGGGAGTTCCCTCAAGAGAAGCGGAGGTCACCCCCCGGCCACCAAACCCTCCGGGTGTCAGCCCACAAGCTGGGAAACATGTTTAACAGAGAACACGGAGGCGGCGGCGGCGATGCGCGCCCGCACCCACCCGCCGCCAGCGCCCCACAGCAGCCCGAACAGCGCAAAACCCCACTTTTGGCCCAAAACACTGCGCAGGGGCCTTAACACCCGGCCGCCGAGGGCGAGGTTCCGGGGGCGGGTCGGCGGTGGGGGGGAGGGTGCCTCGTCGGTGGGTGTGGGGTAGAGGTGGGGGCGAAACGCCCGCGGAAGCGGGCGGGGGGCGGCGGGTCCGAAGGGGGCCCACGGGGCGGCGGCGGGTCGGGCCGGGCCGCGCCGTCCGCACCAACGCGGGGCGGGGACGCCCTCTGGTGGCGCGGCCCGGCCCGGCCCGGCGGGGACCGGCACCGGCACCCGAGTGGCGGCGGGGTGCGATGCCTGTGCCCGGCTGGGGGCCGGCGTGGAAAGGGTATGGGTGCAGGCGCAGGTCGAGGGGTTTGTGTTGGCAGGGGTGTGGGTGGAGGTTTGGGAGGGTGAGGGTTCGGGTGCGGGAGTAAATGGCACCTCCCGGGGATCCTCTTTGTCTGCTGCCTTGTGGTGCAGAGGTGGATAAAGTCCATGATGTGTTTTAGCCCTGTGGATAGAATCATAGAATGGTTCGGGTTGGAACACACCTTAAAGACCATCTAGTTCCAACCCCCCTGCCGCGGGCAGGGACACCTCACACTAGACCAGGCTGCTCAAAGTCCCATCCAGCCTGGCCTTGAACACTTCCAGGGATGGGGCATCCACAACTTCCCTGGGCAGCCTGTTCCAACAGGTTAGATAGACCAATGCCCCATCTCTCTCAGCTCCTGCAGCCTCTTGAGTCCCTTTGAGGTGAGGAGTAAGGACTGGTGTCATTTAAAAGGCAATGATTTGGCAATCCAGGTTCCCAGCTGGTGCCAAGTGGCCCACGGCTGGGCTCTGTGAGAGCTCGAGCCCCAGCAGGGCATCCTGTGGGGGTAAAGGGTGATGGTGTGACCTCTGGTCCCCCATGATCAGGCAGACCAGGCACTGGTCCCACGTCATTGCTTCATGGAGGGTCTGGCCAGTGCTTCTCATCCTTCCAGGCTGAGAGCAGGAGAGGTGCCGCCAATACCCAGGAACTCCTCCTTAGCAGACAATTTAGTAATTAAAACCCCCAGATCATTCCAGTGGGAGGAGGTACCTTCATTTTCTCTCTAATTTTCTGACACATACCCTACCTAGGTTTGGCATGCTTTTGTTTTTTTGTGTCCTACTTTTGTGTCCTACTGAAGAAGTTTAGTAAAAGCTGAAAGGTTTGAAATGCGTGTTGTTGACCTTAAAATTTCACCTGGTTCAGGTACTCTTCTTGTGTATTACAGAGCTAGGTTTGTTTACACTTAAACACAGTTTTGGATTAACTGGTCAGCAGGAACCAACTATATGTCACTGTTTGGGATAAACACAGTGGATTTCTTTTCTGGGGGACTGGAGAAGAGAAATGTCATGTTGGCCCTTCCAGCCACACGTGGAAGGTACTTGTGGATTTCAGAGCAGAAAGCCTTTCTAGCAAGGAGCTCCTGAAGTAGGGAGGGTGCTCTTTACTATCTGGCATCAAACATGTTTTGAAAGTGTTGTTTGCTCATTGTCATCAGTGCCAGCCCAGATCTCTGTTTGCCAGTGCTGGTAGTTTGGCATCACTGAACTAGAGTGAGATCAAACAAGGGGGAATGCGGAGCCAGAGCCTCAGTTTATTTACCCTAGTGTGAGTGAATGGAGAGATGCCAGTGTTAAATGTAGGTAAGCAAATACATAATCTGTCACTTGGACTCATTTTGACACTTAGTAAGAATAACTTACAATACATACTGTTGGACTACACTAAAAAAGCAAAGACTGTGTACATCTACTTTATCCATACGCTTCTAACTAAAGAGAAGGTTTGTAATCCATTAGTAAAGTGAAACATGAATGTTGTCCAACTCTATATCCTTCTTACCCAGGGTAACTTGCACCTATATAATTTCCCTTCTGTGGAATGTGTTCTTCCCTTTGGCAGGAAGAATAACAACTAGCAACCTTAATTCTCATAAACTGTTTATAAGTGTCAAGTAGATATTGGACCTAGCCAAAATAATGTCTTAAAATACATTTTAATACATCCAGTGAGCAAATGAACAATATAGAACAGTCTTAAGATTATACATGTATTTTCAATATTCTTTTATTATGCATAAGATTTTGTTGTTGTTGTTGTTACGTGCTGACAGGGTACTTAGTAGCTTGGCATAGCTTAATTTCTTCTGGGGAGCGTTCTTAGAGGGTAAACAAGCAACTCAGTCCATCAGGGGATCCGGGAGCACCAATCTTTTGTTCCTGATGAGTGTGGTCAAGGTATATGGCACGCTATATTTCACCATTGCTGATTTATATGTGTAGCTGGGCCTCTTGGCGTTTCACAAACCAAAATGAATTAGCTAACTGAAGTCGTTCTGTGTTCAAAATTCCAGTTTTGTTAATTTGTATGAAAGAAGTAGTAGAATTAGTTTTAGCTTGTGTCTGTAAAGCACTTTCTTAGCTTGGATTTGAAGGTATGTCCTATATAGCCTGCTGCAGGCAACTGGCAACTCTGTTTGCAAGTAGGCAAACATTACTTAACCCTCGGATAATGCTATGTTTAAATGATTTAAATAGTTTGTTTGATTATTCATGTTTTTTCTGCTGACTTCCACAAATAATCTATTGAATGAATTTACTACTAGCTATTGAAACAGTAGCATTTAAGTAAATACTACGCAGTATTTTCACAAGGCCATTTTCTGTTTCAAAACCTAAGTATCGAAGCAGAAACTTGATTCAAAATGTCTTATTCAGCTAATCAAGGAAAAGAAATATCTGACCTCTGTCTGATACTCTGAGTTTCAGCATTATTTTGACTAATCTTGCAATGAATTGCTGTGGACTACGAATAACTCAGACAATTCAAATGAATAACTGAGAAACTCACAACAATGTCTGCAGATAAAAAAACAACATTTTAATTTAGTAAGTTATTCACTGTGAACTATCCACCCAACCATAGCTGTGCAGTAGCTCTTGTTCGTATGGGACTTTGGAGATCATTAGCGCCTCACTTGTCTTCCACGCTCCTTCTGCACAGCAGCCCTGCAGGATACGTGTGGCTTGTTTCATGTCAGACTGGTGGATAGGTAAAACATTTACAGTGAATGGTTTCCAAGATTTTCCTTCTAGGTTAACAGTTTGTAAACAGCCTTTCAAAATGCTGTGAAAATGGTTCCATTCACCATTTGCCCCTCGATAATAAATAGCAGGAGTCCTCCACTTCACTATGTCTCTTCCTCAGTTCTTCTCCTGAAGGTTGAGTCCAGGGTTAGAAGCCCGTTTTCTCTTGCGTTTCCTTCACGGTTGAAATTTGTTAACAAGAACTTGATTACTGCAGTGGAAGTAACTTGGGAGGTAATGGCTACTTCTGGCTATTTGCTGAGGTAATCAATTACACTAACAGTGTAGCAGCAATCCCCTGCTACTACTTGAGGTGTTCCTCCTATTTCAGTAGCGTTTCCCCCGCAGAATGAAGGAGCTGGCAACAAAAGGCAATGCATGCTGCAGCCATTTTATCAGGCTGTGGTTGTGTGATGGTAGTTTTGTTAGGCCTCAGACAGGCTCCGTGGGATATTTACAGCTTTCCTCAACTTCAGAGCTGAATCCTGGCTCCCTGCACATATCCCCAACTCTGTGCTTGATTTGGGCTGCCCTGTGTGTGAATGTCATGAGCGTGTGGAACACAACTGAGTCAAGTTGTGGCAAGTGCCTTTGGCTGTTGAAGGTAACAAATCACACTTACCATTTTTAGGAGCTGTGTTAATAATCAGAGACTGTGGCCAGAAATGGGACTGTATTGTTATGTGAACTATGCCAATATAAAATAAAAAGTCTCATCCTGGTACCATGGCTATAGGCAACTAGTAGTCAGTCCAAATGAAGGGCAGGGTGGCGATAATCAAGATAATTTGTGCCAGTTGGCTAATCCTATCAATGTTTTTGTCCAAAATATGTTTCATTTTCTACTTCCTTATATTTTGTAGATACTGTGTAGCACAAATTTCTACACTTCTGTCTCACCTTCCAGGGCTGCCAAAAGCAGACGACCTTCATCACCAGCATTTTCCCATGGTGGCCCGTGCCTGCAATTGGAGAAAAGAAAAAACTGAAATGAACAGCTCACTGTGATCGTGAAGCTTGAGTTACTTGAACCGTGTCAAATGGCAAACTATATTCTTAGCGGTCCTGTGCAGCCAACTTATCTTCTGAAGAGGAAAGAAACCCTTTTTCTCAGGTGGGTGCTTTACCTTTCACCAGGAGGTTTGTTTGGCCTTTTTTGCTCCTCTGATGCACTTGTTCCCTCATGATTTTCGGTATTCTCTGTGCCATAATGAAGGCAGTTAGGCAAACAAGGTAATCACTGAGGCTTTTATCAGTCAGTTCCTCAAAATTAAACTGAGCAACATTTATCCGGGAAAACATAGCATTGCTCTGCCTGGCGAATTTCCATTACTCTTGCATAATGTGGATACATTTGGCATAGACATACCATGAGGTTCAAGTCTCGGGAAAGGATGCCAAGTAGTCACATCTGCTGGCTTGGGTGCCAGAGCAAACACTTCGCGTTGCCTGAGTCAGGGCTTATGCTTCTCTTGGAGTTCAAAAGACTAGTGGAGGGAAAATTGTTTGCATAAAGGAATTTTAGGTGAATGTTCATATAGCACTCAGATTTCTTTGTGCGGCTCTGAGGTCTCAGCACTGATTATCACCCGGATAACTGTTCCCCCAACACCAGGATGGCCCTTTCAAGATCAGTGATACAATATGCTGGGGAAGCACTAGGCTCATAATTTAATGTAGCTTTTATGAGAAAAAGATGTGGAATTCTTGGGTTATATCACTTGGTGCATGCAAATGCTTCCTCAGGCGTCCAAAGAAGTTAAGTTTCCTCATAGTCCCAAAATCACTGCCTCAGTGGGAGGAAATGCTGATAGATTGCTGTCATTCACAACTGCCTTGTTGAGCTCATATAGACTCATATCCCCAGGAAAACCACCCATTTTTTCACTCTTCCTTGGGAACAAGAATCTGAGACAACCAATCATTAAACATTCCCTATTTGATTTCATAACTCCTGGGGAATGGCTTGCCTTACAGATAATATCAACAAGTTCCAAAGCTAAGTGGGGCCTCACATCTCTCTTGACTGCTCTTTAATGCGTAAATGTAGTTACATTTACAACACAGTTCAGCATGGTAAACTTGGTGCAGACAGTTGAGGTTGAGAAAGTAGCTAAATTGTTGTTTTCTTTGCCAATAGGAATAAAAGATATCCAGTGGAGGGGTCAATATAGAACTCTATTCTTCCCTCACCCCGACAACAAAAAAATTGCAAGGAGGAAAGGTAAGGTGTGGGCCGTTATCACAGTCCAAACCAAGATTCCCCCAACTACCTCAAGGCATGTGTATCAGGGATTACTTTTAATCCCTGTTGACTTTCTGTAAAACAGCTATAGGGGAGATACAGGTAGATCACTATTCAACACAACTTCAATATAACAGGGCTGCCTTAAGATGCTAATTGTAGGAGAATGAGATAGAGCATGCACCCTATACAAAAGACCACATCACAAACAGCAACATCACATCGTAAATTTTGAGCGGGAGAGTGAAGGAACATTTGGGCAGTTTTCCCTGCAGGAGAACTTCCCTAGAACATTTTATGGATCTTAAACTGCATTTTTCCATTCTGCAAACCTACTTCTGCAACATTTCCTTTATCAGTTAAAGGCGCTGATGTTCATGGAGCATAAGTTTCAGAATCACAAGCGCACATTTATCTGAAACACCCTGAAATTGTTATCTCCAAGTGTTCCTGGTGAAAATGGCTGAGTAGCCTTGGAAATGAAAATGAACAGTGCCATGTGAGTCAGTCATACCTACCATAACTTCTGTCTGAACTGGATTTAACACTCACAAAGTACATTTTGGAAGTGACACATGGAGTTTATATCCCATTCAAAAATAATAATTAATTCAGATATTTGATGGTATATATTACTAGGAGCAAGCAGATACATTATTTGCTGCAAGCAATTTGTGCAGATGTTATTCTTCTTTTCAAAAGGGAAGCCAGCAAGTGTCTTCTGTGGGATACACTTTATTATAATAGACTCTCTTCAGTGGAGATCAGCACAGATCTCTGATAGAGGCATTTGCCTGTTTAATTCAGGCTTTGTCTGAACTAAAGGAGGGGATAGATGTGGTCAGTGCTTAAAGGCAGATGCAGCCCAGTCTTCCTGGATGGGAAGTGAAGCAATGCAGCCAGACAGCACCTATTGTGATCAGCTTGGCTGTGCTTGCAACACTAAGTAGGGCTAATAGAGGAGGCTATGTTACTTTTCTGAATTTCAGTGCTTATTTCCGAGTAAGCAGATCGGTGGATGTCATCAGGAGACTTCTCTGCTTGGCTGACATCTTGCGGAACTCAGGAATGTGATCTGGATCTGAAGCATTGGGAACTTCCTCCTGAAGTGAAATATATGCTTTAAAATGCCCTGCTGAAACAGAGTATTAGTGAACGAACTGTTTAAAGAAAAGTTTGTATATTAGTCCCCAGTAGCCAAGTTAATTTTGTAATGAGCTCAGATCAGGATGCTCAGAGCTTCATCTGGTTGGGTCTTGAAAACTTCAAAGGATGGAGGCTGCACAATCCCTTCATTTCACAGAGAACTGATGCTTGCAATAATTTAGTTTGCCACCATCAAAGATAGAAGCTCCCCACGCCTTTGGCCGGGCTACTGCCCCTCTGGTAGAATGCTTCTCCCTGCCGACTGTGGAGTTTCCTCTTCATTAGTGAGATTGTAGGTTGTCATGCTGGTTTGTCACAGGAAACAGAGATTCAGTAGACCAGGGCAGAGATGCAGGGGGAACTGTGGACAGTTTTAGCATCAAAATCTGAAATTCTAAAGCTGCACCACTGAATTGTGCCGCCACAGCTCTGGACAGCTGAGCCTAGTAATCCAACTGCAAGAGTAATGTGATGTTGTGTGTTGTCTATTCTATCACTGTCTAGCCTGTGTCATGATTTTAAAAGACTCTCCATGTTAGTGTGAGGTATTGTGGACTTCATTTAGAAACTTGCAAGAACTACAGAGTTTTCTCTTCACTCTCAACAATGTTTCACCTTTCCCATGTCCTGCAGAAACCCTACAAAACCCCATACTTGCAAATCATCTTTAAAATCAAACCATTTTGTTGTAATCCATCAATATCAATAGTGAAAGTGCTTTTGTATTTACTGTGTTTCATTGCACTAAATAAGATTTAAGTTATTTCTCATATTCAGAATTACTACATCTACAAAAGGTCTACCAGAGAGAAGCCACTTATGGCAGGATTATTTTATCACATGGCTAGTTGTGGAGAAAGGGCAAACGCAATTCTCCTGCAAAGCCCCATTCTCAAAATAATCTTGCAATAAGCTATGCTATAAAAGACCATCTCCAAAAGCAAAAGCCCCCAGAAGGACTGTCCCTCAATCATTTCTCTGCACCAGCCTCCTGAGTATGAAATGCCATCATGGCTGAGCATAGGGAAGTAAGTGATTTATAACTAAAATGAAGCCTGCAATGGCTAAAGGTCTACATCAGACTGGAGAGTTTGTTTGCTGAGTTACTATGCAAATTTAACAATTAAATCTTCTCTTAGCTCCTAAGAGAATAAGGGGGATTACTAAGGAGAAGGAATTTGACACTTTAAAAAAAAAAATAAAAGATGAAAACGGAAGGATTCCCTTCAGTTGATCAGTTCTGCCCTGCACAGTAGGCATCACAGCAGTTAGTGAGAATTACTGCAGAGATTTCCAGGAAGATTTGTACAAAGCAGGGGAAATACAATGAGGAAATATAAAACCTCCACTGCGTAAGTCAACTTTTATTTGTTTGTCTGTTTGCAAAACTGAATTATGAATGTATCTTCAAGGCCTTGAGTGAACTCCACACTTCTTGCTTCTGCATCCAGCCAACTAATAATAACTAAATAACCTCAAAAAGAAAAAAAACCACAACAAAAACCCAAGCAAGAGACAACAACTCTCTTTGGTTTGACTGATCTGAGCCTTTTTAATATTTTTTTTATTTAATTTTTTTTTTTTTTTTACTATTCCCACTTCCTAAGCTTGGTAGTTTGAACAAGAGACTTCTGTTTTGACAGCTTGTCTCCTGGGTTCCCCACTGAAAAGGCCAAAGCTCCCAGTGAAGCAGCAGTAGCTGCCTTTAAACAGGAGACGAGCACTTCTTGCTTTCCCGTACTGCATGCAAATAGAGAGGCTCAGTGCTACCCAGCTCTGCCAAGCATCCCTCTAACGTGCCTTCTGCATGGCAATGGCCAGTACAAGTGATCATCCAGCAATGTGTCTTTGAGTGTGTTAATGTCTCTGACCCTGGTCCACTGATCACCCGCTTCGGCAGGGGACTCGTCATCTGTACAAACAGCATTTACAGAGCCCGCAGCCTCCCGGCTCTACGTGACGGGGAGCACTGCTTTATGCTCTGGCTGTTCAGCAGAGCTCGGTGAAGGGCAGCTGCCCCTTCCATGCTTGTAAGTAACACTTCCATGACAACACCTTCAGCTCATTAGTTTTGTTTGTTTCCTTCTAGAATGACAGTATATTTTCTAGCTTTTTAAGTGCGCTAAAGAATGGGCCATCATATCTGTTACTAAGCTACCCACGGGGTAATTCAGGAAAAGACTGGAGGTTTTAAAAACAGAGGAGACATGATCACACAGCAGAAACTATATTTACTCCACCAACCCCCACCTCACCACCTGATCCTCTGCTGTGGTGCCAGAACCAGAGCCCGATACATACATTCATAGTCACACATGCATGAAAAATGTGTTTAATAAAGCGAGAAACTCTGAACCCAAATTAACAAAACTTCAAGCAAAAGCAGTCAAGATGCTGCCCTCTTCTACCTTGCTGTTTGTTTATTTCTTTGATGAAGAAAAAAGTGATGCTGCCTTCCCTCTGCCATGGGGAAACCAAGTAGCCAGTCAGCCTCAGAAGAGGTAAAGGGGGGGTGGACTCTATGCGAGTGGGGGAGCAGATGGGTTATCAGGGTGTTTGTGAAGGTGATCTTTGAGTTGACATGGGTAGTGGTTTTCCTGGGGCCACGCAACAACTCTGGGCTGCCAAGGCATGGGCCACCATCCACATCTCATTTTTGACCTGGCTGCATCCCCCCAGTCAGGGATCTGAGGCTGTAAAATCTATGCCAGTACAAGATATCAGTGCCATAGCTTGGGAAAAAACTCATAGCCAGTTGGCACAATGAAACATGCCCTAGACTGTCGCCCTAGATTTTCACCCTAGAAGCAAAGAAAAGACAGAAACAGAAATATGCAGAATATATGTGAAGTCTCCACTTAGTCACGTCAAAATCCTTTGCTGATTGCCCAGCATGCATTTACACATCTTTTAAAACTGTCTTCAGCCTAGGAATAGGAGATTGTAATGTGTGATGTAAATGTCTGGACTCTGGCAGAATTGATAGGGGAGGCCGATACAGTCCCTCATCTGCACTAATGGGGAGAAAAGCCACAAGCAAACCATCATTTTACTTTGTTGCTTCCTGTACAAACTGCTTCAGGTTCAGGTGCACAAGATAGCATCACCCATGAGCTTAGGAAATATAGCTAACTGGCACCACTGAATAATGCTGAGACTCCTTTTCATACCAAGCAAGGGATTTTCCTCACCTTTCAAGCCAACCCTGAAAGTGAAACTATAAAGGGAGAACAGTCACCAAAGAGCTGCTGCTAACAGCTATTAAGAATTATCTATGGACATGTTCTTGGGGGAAAAAAACCCCTATAATTTTATATCAAAGATTATTTTCCTCCCTAAATCTCACAAAATCTGGTTAAATCTCAAGACTCTATCCAGAGATTTTTGATAACTTTCCTAACACAAATATTTCAAGACACTGTTGTGTGGAAGATCATACATGTGCAGTGGGTATTCCCATATTTATGTCCTTATCTTGCCAAACCTGAATGGCCCTTTTTTTCTCCTGCTCTAAAGACTGGACCCTAACTGGAGCATGTGGGCAGAGATGAGGAACAGCAACACAACTGTTTTTCTATTTTCTTCTCACGCCACACATACTTGCCCACAGAGAATGCGGTTAACTATCATTGATGCGATGAGCTGTGCACATGAACAGCAGCCAAGCAGACGAAGCAGGCCAGGGATAAGCATTCATCCAACAGCCAAATACAGCAGGATTGGTGAAGGAGGACAGAGGCGACAGCGCACCTCACTGGGCCCACAGGCAGCAGAGAGGAAAGGATGCACAACATGGCACTCCAACAAAAGATACTAAGAGAAGGAGGGGGAGAGAAAATAGTGGACCAAGCACAGGCGCTTGGCTAAAAAAACACAAAGAAGAGAAAATGTCACCTTCAGGGAGGAGGTGGTTCTGTAAATGCTGATTCAGGTATAGTCTGAATCAGGGCAGGAAGATATTGAAATGAAAAGGCTCCTGTTTACTTTAACAAATTGCTGTACAATGACTATCTACTTGGGTCTCTGCCACTTTCTTCCCAGCAGTTTCTCCCTCCTATAACCTGGCTTGTCTTATTTGCAGTGGCAGTTTGGCTCACAAGCCCTCCCTCCTTCTCTGCCAGCTCACCTGCCACCCCAGCCAGCTTTCACAGTAGCCACAAATCCTCTCCTGCTCCTGCCTTTTGCTGACAGCAATTTCTGGAGTAAGTATCTCTGGTACCTCGACTTTAAAGCTCACAGGCTGTGGCTCGCACCAGGTCACATTCCCTTTGTGGGCTTTTCGTCAGTCTTCTCCATGTCAGGATGTGAATAAGAAGAAAAGACACAAACTGAGACTGAGATATGCTAAGGAGTGGAAGAAGCCTTCAGCGCTTGTTTACCATAAGCCAGAATGCTCATCCCTTAGTTTTATAAGCACCAGTGTAACTCACAAAATTAGGGAAAGGAAAAAAAATTCCACCCTGAAGCAAATTTTTTCAGTCAAGTTAAACATTTTTCTCTTGAACAGCAGGGTCTATAAAGGAAATGCTGATACAACCTTAACCTTGGCAGCAAAAGCACTGGGGCTGTGACAATCAATGTAAAAAGCAGTATCAGTGCTTCGAGCATCAGTAAGAATCCTTGAGAACCTTGCATAGAGTGGTACAAACAGAACAAAAAAAAGGTCACAACTCAACAAAAAGGGCTTAGGAATTTCCCTTCTTCTACTGTGGTTCAAAGGCTTCTTTATCTTTGATATGAAAACAATATGAAAATACAATGTCATTTATCCACAGTCTTAAAGCTGAAGTCCTATCTGCGTGCAGATTTTGACAGCTTCAGTCCAGAAGAAAGTAGCCACTGTAGATCTTGAGCACATCTGCTACTACATATGTAGAAGCTGTGTGCATGTGTGAGAACAGTTGCAATAGGGACAGCCTGTTATTAGGAAGCAGATATGCTGAGTTTCAGGTTCATGTTACCAGGAGACTCGAAAAAGTTGAAACTCAGCCTAACCAGGCTGCCAATGGCCTCTAATGAAAATTTCCATTTGGAAAGGCTTGATGTTGACTTGGCATGGCACCAAACAAGCAGCCTGCTGCAAAATTTTACACCAATTGTATTTCTCCTAATTAAACCCTGTCTGACCTCAGCATTAAGACACAATTTGTTTCAGGATATAACCAGCACACATAAGCAATTACATTCTGTTTGCCCTATTAGCATTATTTGGCTTCTATGCTTTACAGTGCTCCTACTGTTGCAAATGCTGCCTGGGAGCCAGAGGTATAGAAAGTGTGGAGTGCTTAAACTTTTTTTGTGGGGTAGGGAGGAAAGGGAGGAGAGGAATGGAGGCTTAAACTGAAAATATCTTTTACTTAAGCCATAGGCACCCACAAGAATTGATCAGATGGTTCCTTCAAGTTTATTCAGGAAAAATGGAAGACAGAAATAGTGTGACTTATGCAAACCATTGAGAACATATATATCAATTTGCTGCAATTAAAAAAAAATTAACAAAGGTGATAAACTCATTATCTATTCTCTCTCCTAGTTTGTTATTTTTCATCCAGTTCTCTAACTTCTGCTTCTCACCAGTCAGTTAGAAATACCAGAAAGGACAGGCTTCGACATCCTGGCTGTGAAAAACTAAAACATAGCCTCCCCCTAGCAGGACACAGGATGCACCTGTCTCTGCCTTTCTGACAGCCAGGGGAAAGTGGCTGTGGGAAGACAAGTGATTTAGCGGTGGAAGTGAGAGGTGGGGCCATGCTGCACCTCCAATGCTGAGGGGCGTCTGCGGAGACTTTTCCAGTTTGTTAGGAGTAATTCTCACTGTCAGTTCAGTACGCCTCAGGCACAGAGAATAGAATGATTTAATACATATGGGATGTAAGGATATAGAAATTGTCTCTGCATCATCGTTTCTTCATGGGACAGTGCTCTGGAAGACCTGTCTAGTACAGGACAAATCAGTTACAGTTTGGAGATCTCAACATCTTTAGTCACAATGGGACAGAGCTAATGTCCAAATTAGACCTTTCTGTGTTTCTTTGCAATTGTGAGACTGAAGAAGACTTTCTAGTGTTCAAGATATTCAAGGAACTGACTGGAAAAGAGCAGCAAGATGTATTTGTGCCAAGGCCATTAACCCTCCATTCTTGCCAACATCAAATTAAATAAACTGAGAAAACAATTTGCATAACATTGTCACAGCGATACACATTTGAGGCAACCTTTTGGAAAACTGAGCTTGTGAAGAGGTACAGTGGAGTAGAGACAGTCGATGACTCTGGGATCAGACCTGCTAGTGGCTGAGCTTGACCTCTGGAAACAAACTATGCAGGTCTACATACAGCCCTTACGTACAGTTGTGTCAGATTCCTGTGGGGCTCATAAGGGCCATGAAAATCTCGTGAGAACAGCCTCCTCCTTCGACCTCTGCTGCAAACTGCTGGTAAGTTTTCCTGGTGATCTTCTAGAGGCTGATGAGATCCAGGAATGTACCTAAGTATGTGAACCATTTGAAAGTAGCAAGAGCACAGCAAAAATAGTGTCTGTGATTGCTGGAGAACAACGAATCAGCTGTGAAAATGTATAGAAGTGATCAACTCCTGTCACTGCCTGTACCTGTTCAGGCCCCAAGGAGGGAAAGGAAGGAAGCACTTAAGGAGGCACTTGCTCTTTACAGGCAGTTGAACCATCTGCTTGAGCAGAATGGCAGCAGCTACTTCTCTGGCTTGCTTTCATGTGAACTAAGCACATCCAGGAGGTACTCTTGTACCTGTCCGGGCTATTTTTTATGTCCTTGTGGCAGCAAATGGAGTACCGAGATGTGGGATTCAGGATCCAAGATCTGAAACTCTGAGATGAGACGCAAGACAGCATAAGGCACATCTGGAGTCTGAAATCTTTATGCTGAGCAGGCACAGCTACTTACGGTTGCTTCAGAATTGCTATGGATTAGCTAAAAATATATATGTGGATAATTATCAAAGTATGCTTTAACTTGTGAGATTCTCGCGGCTCTCAAGAAAACATTTAAGGCTGAATAAATACAAATATGCATTTTACACATTGCCTAACTACGCTTATTCTTTTCTATGTATTTGCATATTTAAACAATTGACTGTAAAGAATGCTGTCCCACATATAAGCCCAAGAGAGCATGGCTAAATCCTATGCGAACTCTTTGAAAACATAAAGCTTAATTTTATTTAAGTACTAAGTCATGTAGTTTAATTTTCTGTCTTGTTTTGATTTTGTTTCCCCATGTCAGTCTCATAAAAAACAAAACAGCCACCCAAATACAACCTACCTTAGCACCTGCAAAGTTAAGAAAAAATGCTACAAAAAAGCGAGCTCTCTCTTGGAGCTGTCTGTGAGCAGATACAACATGTTCTTTACAGTCCATTGTGTAACTATGAAAATATGTGGAAATGGAATATATTTAGGCAAGTTTTAAAATGCATAATATTTATTCAACTCTAATAGCTTCTTATTAGGAGTCAATAGAGTCTATCAACTAAATGGGTATTTCAACCATTTTCAATAGACACATTATTTACTCAATAGACCATAATGATTCTGAAGGAGGCATTAGGGCCTATTATGCAAATCTGTGTGTATTGTAGGTGTATTCAAAAATAGTGAAATTTTGACCCTGGCTGTTCTACAGATCCTGATGCCATGGCCCTTTAGAAAGCAAATTGTGCAAACCTAGTTTGAATGAAATAGAAAGGTTAGAAGTAGCACAGTGGAAATAATAGATGTTTGTTGGTTGGGCTACTGAGAAGAGAATGTAAAAAATTTTCAGTTCAACTTGAAGCAGTCTTTTTCTTCAGCAAAATAAAAAAAAAAAGGAAAAAATTATTTTGTCTCAGAAGAAACATTTCCTTTCACACAAAATGTTTTCACTCCTTTTTTACCAGTGGCTACACAAATAACTTCATTGCTTTTTCGGCTGGTTAGAGCATTCTCCCAGGAGACCTGCAGTGAATAATCTTCTTGACAGTGGATGTGAGAGGGAGGAGTTTGAACATGAATTTGGACTTTTGCTAAAATGGCAATTCCAGTTACCCAGCACTCCTGTTGGTCAGACCTCTGATTTCTTTCCAGCTATACTGCTCACAAATTGTTTCAGGCTGACTGAGAAAAAATTTTTTAAAAAGGTTATTTACAGCGGAAGAAAACTATAAAAATGTCCTATCTGTACTGGCATGGGGAACGACTAATAGCATTTGTTAGGTGACCTGATTCAAAACTAATAGATATTAATGAAGATGCTTCATCTGATTTCAGTGGGTTTTAGCTCTGTCTTCCTTGTTGAGTGATAGAAACAAAGAGATTCCTTTAGGGAGACTTATAAGCATCCTAGAGGAGACATATAACCAAGAAAGATACATCTGACTCACATAAAACCAGATGAAACTCCCTCAAGTTCAGCTGAATGTGATAAAAAAGGTGTCTTCATTCTTACCAAATATTGAAAAAACCAAGCATTTTTCTGAAAGAAAATACCCAGCAAATTCACGTACAGCAGTGAACCCTGGACTAAGACATCCAGACTAACCTGTGAACCAAAAGTAATATCATAAGAGGTTGGACAAAATTTTTCATACGTGTGGCTCTATAGTTTGTACAAAGTCCCCAGGTACTGGGTGGATACTGCTACCCAGTGCTTTTGGCTCTCCACTGGGAATTTGCATTGTCCTGCAGAATAGAGAATGACATAAACAACAACATTAAAAAATACCAAATTGACTTTGCTTTCACTTGCAGTATACTGGGAGTCTGGGAGATTATTCTGATTTGAACGGCTCCTTTTCCTTTCTTTTTCTTTTTCTTTTTCTTTTTCTTTTTCTTTTTCTTTTTCTTTTTCTTTTTCTTTTTCTTTTTCTTTTTCTTTTTCTTTTTCTTTTTCTTTTTCTTTTTCTTTTTCTTTTTCTTCTTTTTCTTTTCATTTTCCTTTTTCTTTTCCTTTTTCTTTTTCTTTTTCTTTTTCTTTTTCTTTTTCTTTTTCTTTTTCTTTTTCTTTTTCTTTTTCTTTTTCTTTTTCTTTTTCTTTTTCTTTTTCTTTTTCTTTTTCTTTTCCTTTTCCTTTTCCTTTCTTTTTCATGTTGAAAAAAAAAACAAATGATCAAATGGCTGGATCTGCTTGTGTCAGGAATAGACACATAAAATATCTGTAGAAAAATAGTCAATTATGTGCAGCAATGACAATGACCAAGTTACACTCTTTATCTGTGTACAACTGTGTCTAACCAGTATTTTTCAGAAAGGGCACAGTTGCTGGTGAGGCAGGGTTTGTGGAAAGAAGCAATATTTTGTATAAAATTGTAGTGTTTGGAATTACGTGCACAGAACTAATGGACATGCATTCTCAGTGGCGTACAGCTGGTATATTTGCAGAAAACCAGATGGACTTCTGGGCACTCAGACCCTTCGTCACGTTCTGTTCATCAGAAATTAATTTGCAATTACAGCCTGCAGGATGACCAAGATTGTATGAGTATGTTACATTATATAGTATACTCTTCATATCCCTCTCTGAAGACAAAACAAGGTGAGTTAGCTACACTGCTACTTACAGCTTCCTTACTTTTAGTAGTGGTAGTGAGCAGGTCTTCTTCCCAGAATAAGGTTGCTAGTGAACACCAGCCCAGGTCTCCACAAGTTGAGAGGTGCCATTGACAAAAATGTGAGCCAAATAACCATCCTGTGACAATGTAGCTGGGCAGTTGTTATTGCTGGTCTGGAGCTTACAGGTAGGAATGGACAATACATAAGGGTCAACCAGGAATGAGGGTGAAGATTTGAGTATCTTGACTATCTAGACAAAAGAACTCTAATCCTGCTACGCTTATCTGTATTTGTGCTTTATGGTCTCATACCAACAACAACAGAACTTGCTTTTTCTTTCCTTTTTTTTTCTTTAATTTTTTTTGGTCTTTGTGGGAAAGAATTATTGAAATGAGTTTTGGGGGAGATGAATACCCTGGAGGTACTTTGGCCCATTACTTTTTTTTAGACCATTTGCCTTTAACTCTCACTTGAGCTACTGTTCGACAAAGTTAATAGTGGCAAATTCTTCAGGGACGGTTTATTAAATCATGTCCAAGAAAATAAATATAATGAATGAACAATCTCGGGAGAAAGCCCTGACATTTAAAAAAAAAAAGTAAATGAGTCTCAGAAGTATCAAGCCATGAAATAGGCAAAGTAGATTAACAAAAGTGAGATATGTTTTACAGCAATTACAGGAGGAGATAAAGACTTCTCCAGGGGACCACACCTGAGTTCTTGAAAGCTTAACCAAAAATCTGTTGTGTACTGCATCCCAGCTTCTAACAGGACAGACCTAAATGTGCTCTGCTCATAACTTCCTTCCCACTCTCCCAGCATTTCAATGTGCTTCGGCTGCCACTGAATCAATGGACTTTGATATGAGGAAGCTGGAGCATAGCTTTGAACTCCACTGAACCCAATTATATCTGGTCAGTTCAGAGAGCTGTGGTGGTGCGACTCTGAACTAGGAGGCAGAGAGGTCACGACAGACTCGAGTGCTGCAGCTGCAGCAGCAAATTCATCCCGTGCTGTGATATTGCAGGTGTTACGCTCCAGAAAAGAATTGGAAATCTGAATTAAGTGCTGCACTAATTAATAGGAAGGCATTTTGGCAACTGGTGTCTGGTATGTCCTGGGGTTAATGCCTTTTAATTGTCATGGCACAAGTGGTAAGTTTTATCTCTGAGAGTTCCTGGAGATGTGTAGGGGATTTAAATCCTTTGCTGAAATGGAGGAAGTCAGCCTTTTTCCCCACTGCTGGTATAGAGCATGCCTCTTGTCTTTGACAATGACACTTGCCGTTTAATGTTCAAGAGAGGATGAGCATAGCAAGCACCTTAATTTCGTAGGGAAATACAGGGAATACCACATCAAAATGATATTAGAAAGCAGACTTAGTTTTGCCCATGGCTTGTGTAATTAAAACCTAGCCTGGTGACAGGGTACTACATAGAGAGAGAAAGACACCCTTGGGCAGAGGACTGCTGAAGTCTTACGCATTGCTAAAGTCCTATTTAAGCCTTTTTTTTGCTTGGCGTTATTAAAACCAATTTCATTCCTCAGCCCTGAAAATGCACCTGTGAAATGTTTCCGTAGGCCTTCCCCAGTATTGACAGCTTTCAAATCGTTGCTGATTCTGTTCTCTCAGGGACAAAGCCAGTGAATCAGTCCTGATCTCCACCGCATTAAGGAAGAGCAGCTTCCACCTGGTTCTCATGGCTGCCAGTGACTTCCCTCAAGAAAAGAGAAGAGGACCAAGAATACCGGCCTTTACAGCTTTTCCTCGGGTGAAAAAAACCAAGAAACTATGCACCTTTCACATGCACACACATGCATGTTTTAGTCCTCTTTCACATTAAAAGGAAGCAAAAATTCAGGTTAATGTCTAGCCCTTCCACTCTAGAATAATTTCAATTACAAGTAAATATTTGCTTTGGATACAGACCTTCTGAGAACAGCTCTTGCTTTGTGGTCATGTAACTGGAGTTTGTCATTACCCAAATCTCTGCTAAATCCACATTTTTCTTGTGTTTGTAGCTACTGAATGAGAAGTTTGGGCTCGTTTTTTTGCCCCCTTTTGATTGCTGGAATATTTTCCACTCTTTCTAAATATAATTTTAAATGCAGGAAAAATCTTCTTGGGATGGACTCTAACCAATGCCCATTGGAATTTAAACCCACCTATTTGTTATAACGCACAGGTTTGCAGTTCTGATTATTCCTTGTACTCCTTATGAAAAGCTGCCACGAAACAATAGTGAAAAATGAACTTTTCCATGTTAAAATTGTGTTGAGAAATGTGTGGTAAGAATGGTGAAATTCCCAGGTTCCTAATCATTCTCTTGATCTTGAGAGGATTATTTTCAGGTAGTCAGACTGAAAGTGGAAAGGGACTGATTTAAAATGCATATTATGAGAAGACACTCCAAATTTTTAAGATGCAGAACTAAGCCAAGTTCTTGGTTATTTTTAGCTGAGACAAAGTTAACAGAAAGTAATTGTAATGGAATTAAGAGAAAATAGTTCCCTCCCAAAATCTCAAAACATAAAAGTGGGAAACTACTGCTTCCCAAATGGTAGCAATAGTCATAAAAGCCTCATCTAAGGACCGTATCTTGTTTGGCTTTTAAGAAAACGTGAAAGATGCTGAATTTTTAATTCTAAATAGCATTTAAGGCAGAGAGAGTAGGAGATTAAAAATGAAACCCCCAAAGTCCCTGTATTTTACCTCCAGAATTGCCAGTAAACCTTGTAAGTACTCTTCAGATACTAAGGACAATTTTTCTATCTTAACATCACATCATTAAAAATTAGTTCTGTTATTTCTAATAACTCTCTTAAACATTGCTCTTTTAAATACACTTCATATGTAAATTCATATGTAAACAAATGGTAGCATTCATCTAAGAAGAGTGTACAATGGCCAGAAGCAGGAGTCAGCTGTCAGCAATGTGAAACTGGACTTTGTTGGTGTTTCATATCACTCAGGTTACTTACATATTTAAAGATTCCCAAGACCAGGGCCTCAGGTTTTCGCCACAATACCTGGATAAATACCATCTGTAATACTACAAAGGTGAGGTGGATTTTGAATCTGGGAAGGTATTTTATATCTTCTGATATAAGGAAGTTAATTTAATAGCTTTAATCAAAGCAAAATACAAAATTCAACAGAGTATTAATAACCTCAACAGCAAGGCATTTGATCATCTAGGGTGGGATTTCTTCTGAAAATCATAGAGAAACCTTACTCCAGAGTATTGTCAGATGCTAATTTTTCCCTCTATGGTGATAACATTCAATGAAACAACAGATTAACTTTCAGAGAGGAGGAAACAGATCTGGTTTGGTTTGTTGGCATTGTTATGATCAAGCTGTAGACGCGCTGGTATATTCAGAAAGATTCTGAAAGGGAATTGAATTTTTCTATTCATTTTCTTTAATACACAGGATCAGCACATCATACTTGTATTGCCCTGTGGGTCAGGAAAAAGACACATATGGTCCCAGAGAAGTCTACATAAGTCTCAGAATGCTGTAGAGCATGACATTTTTTGATGAAGATCATCTGTGATTTTTTTTTCATCCATCTGTTTCTGCTGACCAGTTGATAAAACCAATTACAACTCATTCAATTTACCATCCACTATAGTTAGAGCTGACGCAGTCAGAGGACAAAACTCCCGCAGGGTGTAAATGCTCTGAAATCAGCATATTAAGGGTATCATTTCAGAATGGTTAGCACCAAGGATTCCCACCGAGAACAATGAGAAAGGATGTTTGCGCATTTCGTTGCCTTCTCTGATGCCTGAACAGGCCATGAAGGCCCAAGGACTTAATGAAAATAGAAGCTTCAGGTTCTAGCCTGGGAGCATGTATTGCAAGGGATCTTGTTTCATTCTATATGGTCGTGTGAGAAGGTCTTTTAGTTTCCCATCTCAAAGCAAGGTGTAAGCTAGCTTCACTAATCTTTAATCTCTCTTTTCAGTCTGTGCCTGGACTCATAAACACTATATCTTTTTGTTCGCAATAAGTAAAAAGGAAAAATATGGTGGATGGTCTTCTTCAGGTCATTACGGCAAATATAAATTTTGTTGCAAAATTGATGACTCTTCTCAGCATGTTGTCCTAGTGACTTTTTCTTCAAATTTATCAAAATACACTACCTGTAGCTCATGACTTGCGTGACAATGACTGCTCAGAGGGCTTCTGTTGTCTTGTTTCTTTTGAACAAGCTGCTATTTTCTTCTTCCTTTTCAAGAAGAGGAGAGGAGAAGGTAGATGTTGCCCCTCTCCCTCTGCCAGGAGCTGTGTCTCTCTCACCAGGTAATGAAGCTTCGGCACCGTGACAGGGAGCTGCCGGTGGTGGCGATTCCCTTCTCGAGGCACCTCTCATGCTCTTCGGTGGCTTTTTTGTAGCAGCAGAGCAGTTTCACAGCTGACTTCAGGTGTGTTGTTTGAATACCACTTTTCCAACAATTCAAATGAGTTCATCCATCCTTGACACTTGCACACAAGCACTCTGGAAATGTATTATTTAAAGTGTTCCTTCCTTGGTGTTTCAGAAATAAAGGTGTAAACTTTCTTCAGAGATCTGAGAAAAAAAATATTTCCTTTGCTCTCAGGAAGAAGTGGAAGGGCAGCCTTCGAGCTGCGTGTACCCCCAGAGGGCCCTTGCTCCAGGAAAGGTGAGAATTACTGCAGATGATATTGCCGACTCCCTCTCTGCATCTGAGGACAGTGAAGCCACCGGGGCGTGCTGTGCTGACACCTTGCCGCTACATTCGCCAGAGGGACGGTGTGACGTTACCAGAGCAACCACGCATCCCTCATCACACCTTCTGCCGGGCTGGGGAGGTAGGAGCTGCCTTAAAAGTTTTATCAGGTCTCTTCAAGATTTATGATGCTTCTGTTCATTCTACTATTGCGTGCCTGACCAGTTTCTCGTGGTGGGGAGCAAACAGGGAAGCTGAAAAGCACACTGTATGGTAAACAGATTTTGAAGGGCATTGTGAAGGGCTGGGTTCTGGAGATTTAGTGTTAAGAGTGTGAGGAAAGCTGTCTGGCTCTTCTTTGGATGTTCATCAAACGTGCTTTTTCCTTCTCCCAGAAATGCTTTGCCGACGGGTGCCCATTTGAAGGAAGGTGTAAAGAAGAGCACTTTTGGGGGCCAAGACTCCTTGTCTCTCAAGGGTGTAAAAATCTCTAGGTTTCTAAGCCAAAGTCTGGGTGTTTCTTTATTCTGCAAGTCAAGAATTTTGCAAAATATGAGCCTGTGAAGCCTCTCAAAAGATCGGCTTTTCACTCCATTACAGAATGAAAACAAGTTTGAAAGCTTATGAACTGGAATTGCTGATCTCCAGATAGCAGTACATGATGAGCATTTCCCTTACAAAAAACCCAGATAAATACTCCAGAATATTGCAATAGCAATCCCGAGTAGAGCCGTAAAACCAATGTACAGTGGATGTGTTGGAGCAGAATGGTGACAAACTGCAGTAGTTTAAGGGAAGCATCTGTGCGCGTGGCGGTGTGGAGTACAGATCCAGTCGGCGTGTCACACGCGAGAGGTACCTCTCGTTGGAGCCACGTCTCTGTAAAGCAATAGAAAAGAGCTGAGCTTGTTGAAGCATGGGATGTAAGAACATCTGCCCTTCAAAATGACAGTAATGCATCAGGTAAATGGAGGTGAGCTTGAGCCACATGCTGCATCTGACATAATTAAAGGTGATGGAAAAGTACTGCTGCTGTAATGGGGAGATATGGTTTAATACATCTATCACAAAGAATGCCTTTATAAGAAGAATGGAGCAGGAAATAAAGATGCGCTAGATTTGTACCAGCAACAGGATTTCCCAGTACGTATTCTGCAGCTTTCATCAGACACTTGGTAGCTCCTGCTGCAAAATGACTGTTATCTCTGGGCATGTTTGAAATGTTAAGCTACACTTCCATGGATTATGTCAGGTTACATCTTATGGCAAGGGACAAATCACGCACAATGGCTTAGCCCTCCAGCTTCTTGGATGAAATCTTTGGGTAACTGTCAGGGCAGTATGAGAAGTGACAGACAAACCTTAGATCAGTTCAGGAGACAAGGGTCTTGTGGTGTTAGACACCCACCCTGGCCTTATGCAACAGACTCCTCCCCAGACCCTGCAAGAAAATAAAACAAGGCCTGTGTCAAAATCTTAAGTGTAATATGCAAAATAAGAATAATAAAACAGGAATGACCCAAGTAACAGAGTTTCATGAGGAGAATGTGAAGCACGCAAAAAAAAAAAAAAAAAAAATCAGGCCAGGCAAATGACTGCACAGATTGCAATTTAGATAGAATAAATGCACTAAGACCAGCAAGAAACCCATTTAAATATTCAAGCTGAGAAAGAACCAAGGCATGCACCAGAGTTTTAGTTGCCTCAGTCATTAACCAAGCACAGATTTTAAAGATGTTCAATAAATGGAATTGACAGGTCTTCACAAGACAGTTAATATGGGAATGAAATGACAAATCAGAGTAAAAGGTTAGACCCAATTGCTGTGCTGCAGCAGAAGAAATTGTATGTGGTGATCTTCAGGAAAAAGAAAGGAAAAATAAATAAATGGGAAGGAGGCAAGTTAAGAGACAGAGCCTGTATAAAACCTATGCCTTATCTGTGTTATTAGAAATAAAAGATTAGCAAACATCCACTGGGAGATGTCACTGAAGCAATGCAAGACGTGAGGAAAAGGATCCTTGAAAGAATAGAGCTGACTGGAGATTTTAATGTAAAAATTAGCAAATCCACTATGAACACGGAGAGATCCCCAGCTCGTAGGTGAAATGCTTGGCCTGATGCCATGGCTGACGTCCTGAGACAAGCAAACATTGACACCTTTCTGTCCACGAGGGAAGGACTCGATAGTACCCAGGCAAAGCCTACAGTGAATCAACTCTGCTGTTGGCAGCTTTTGTAACCTTCTCAAGCTAAAAACTGCCCAAGATGGCTTGCTGCATGGTCTCTGATCCTCCCCAATTCCCCATACTGCAGATGCGGGTAAGCCTGTGATGTCCTTCAGACCTCCTTGGGAACTATTGGGTCCCTCCTGGTGGATGGCCAGCTCCATGAAGAACTATGGTGTATCAGAGTTTAGGCAATAGCGTGAGCAACTCATTGCTGCAAACACAGGGGTTCTTGGCTGAAGCCTTCCAGAGAGAGAGCAGAAGTCTTGCAAGAAGACCTGGATGTGTGCTGTGGAGTGGGAGCCAGCCAGCAGGGCTTGGATGTTGAGCTCTGTAGGGTGGCAGATCTGGGAATTCCTGAGTGAGAATAACTGTCTTTGCTGATGCTTTAGCTTTTATTGCATTCAGGAAGATGGGCCTTGGGTGAAATTTTTCCTCCCTTTTCGAGGGGGGGCGGTTAGTAAACAAGATTATTTTAAGATTATGCCAAGAGTACAATTGACTTACACTGCTGATTTCTTATGCTAATAGAAACAACTCTGCAAGGCCTTGAAACTTTGGCTAATCATTCAGTCAAAATTGCTACTCTATTTTAATAATAAAGACATCTATTGATGATTTTGTTCTGGATTCACTAATCCAATCACAAATGCCTTTTCTCTGTAGTTTCTTTGTACTCATATTTCTTAGTCTTTTTTTTTTTTAATATAAAAATAATTGGAAAAGCCTCAATAAATAGATTACAGAAACAGAGAGGATTTCCATTACCATGCAAGTTCTTCCCCTTTCAGCATTTGCATGATGATCATTTAATAGGAGATTACAATTAGGGCAACTAGGGAAAAGTGTATGGCTTTGTGTTACATGATATTGCCTTGATTTGCCAATGCTGTGAGTGCACAAACAGACCCACAAAGCTGATTTCACTTGAAAATCCAGATTGGACACTGGTACAGATCTTGCATCAGGGCCTTTTGTGAACAGAAATGCATGTCTTAGAACTATTCTAGGCTCTTCTTCTCCTCAAAAAGGAGAGATGAATTGAGGTCAGCTGTTTTATTTATTATTTTTCTGGTAATTTTACAGACAGGATTATTTGTAATCCAGTTTTCTGGAAAGCACTAGTTCATGCTCAGCAGATTTAAAAGTTCCCCAGTCCTTTCCCTTCCAAAACCACTGTGCTGCTTCCCGCACACAGCCCTCTGCTCTCGCCTCTCCTGGTGCTGTGGGCACTGCCTTCTCCTGTAGGGACTAACTGGGTTCCAGCTACTGTAGCCTTACAGATACCTTCTCCTGACCCTTTCTGTTCAGTAGATGGGGAGACCTCAATTGAAAAGACAAAGACCAGACCAGAAAAAAATACGTAGGTCTAAATCTTAGTGTTCAGATACAGCGGATGTTTGCCAGGCAATTCAGGACGCGATAGTAACTGTCTGGAAACAACAGAAATGGGTCATTTGTGCTATGACTGCTTCTCCTCATTCTCTCCTCCCATCTCCCTTCAAACTATCATCTATATATCTACCACGTCCTCACTGCACACAAGGTGCATCCCTGTGTTCCTGCCACCTACAGCCTTCCAGGCTCCAGGTGCAAAACACTGCTTTTGAATTTATAGACTACAAGACACATCCGGAGATCTGGTCTTTTCCAGATAAGGGACAGACCAGCTGTGCTGTGGATGTAGAAAAATGAAGATTGCTATGCCCTTGTCACATCCAACAGGAAAGTGCAGACACAAGGAACCCTAGGGCCAACTGTCATTTTCCCTTTGCTTATTTCTATTTTTTTCACACTGCTGAACCCCTTTTTCGGGGGGATACTATTTTGCAAGAATTTAGTCTCATGAGCTCAAATGGGCAAATTTCTGCTATATTCATGTGCTAAGATTATTTTTAAGAACTATAACAAGTACTATTCATTTCACAGATTATGACTGCAGCATCCAACAATGGATAGTGTTGGGGTGGGAAAAATAATTTGGTCAGAAGGCTCAAGAACTAATCATATTTACAGGGAACAACTTAGTAAAGAGGTTTCTGGAAGGGCAGGGTTAGCATTTTTATGTGCAGATGATATGGAGTGATGGTGGCAGTGGGGTAGGTAGGACACAAGAGAAAAAAGCTTAGCTTTTTTTCACTTCGTTTTTGTGATAGTCTTGTTAACAGTGTGGGACTCTTCACATTTTAGCAAAGAAGTTTATGGTTTTCTGGGAAGTAATTTCATATAGGCAATATTCTAGTCATATGAGTCGCTATTTGGTTGCCGAAGAACTTGTATTCTCTCAGTCTTCCCTTTTCTCATGCCTGTAGGGGAAGGTGAGCTCTGCTTTATGGAAGGGTGATTTTCAACTTCCTGCAAAGCCATCCCACATCCTCCAGTATTGTTTAAAGGTGAATACAGCTAGTGAAACAAAAATATGTTAATTGCCCTCCACTGCTCTGGAAAGGAACCCTGGTCCATGCTCCTGTCTATAGCGACCAGAGTGTCCTTGTGATTCTGCTTCTGTCTGTCTCTGCAATGCAGTAGCCCATTGCCTCTCATCAGTCTTTGTGCTTTCCGTCCTTGCTCCCTGCTGCCATTCCTGGAAACCCCTTGGGTTTTCCCAGCCCAGTGCTGCCCTGCTGTGCCTACTGCTTCTCCTACTGTGTGGCAGAGAGCAGAGGCAGGGCCAGAGGTTTCCTCCTTTCCCTGCCGAGCTCCCAGGGGACCATGCGATTGCCCACATGCATGTGTGCAGAGAAGGTAACAAAGTAAGCTGAGGGGACTGCAGCAGTGATTCGCGGCTCTGCCACATCCCACAGCTCGCAGACTCCCCAGCTCCAGGCTGCTGCAGGGGGTTGGGCAAGGCAGTGGAGGGACAATCTTTTCTCCTCGGACAGCATGTGTAGAGGTTGATGACAGTAACTTCATACTTATTATTTTTTGCCTATAGCTGCTAAAGGTAATATTAAAAAGGAAAAAATGACTCATAATAGAACTTCTTGTTGCTTACTCTTGCTCTCTTTTTTAGGGTATGTGTGTGTTTGTGCCAGTTGCATCAATTACACAGCAACCAATACAAGTACATTTACAGTCTGCCTTTGAAATGCCAGCCCCATACTGTACTCACCAATTAAGCATGAGTAGATTAATGGGATTCATTGTTCTCTTGGGTTAACTCCACCATATTGTCATTAGGTGGATACACCCTCATGAATCCAAGCCTTCTTTCTGTGAAAGGAAAAGAAAGTGCACGCTCAAAAAGTAGGGCAATTTCTACCAAGCAGAATCAGCTAAGAGGAAAAAGAGAGTCTCCTCCCTCCCACTTTTTTATGTCAGTTGTTGTTTAATTGTTTCTTCGACCCAGTGGTTTAGTGATTTCACATCTATTTAATTAACAGAGAAATGGATAGGGCACACTGAAAAACAAGAAAGGAAGATCAGATAGACAAATGGTCTCTGTAAGTTCACAGTTCTTAAAACAGATGTTCACCTCCGCTGGCTATGGTATATCATTATCTCCAGGAACCCTGAAGAGAAAGCAAAATCCTTCATTACTTGTAGGAAGAATAAAACAGGCTTACAGGGCTAAACAGATACACCAGCCCATTGCATCAGATCCCATCTTACTGTTGTTGTGTTACTCACAGGTCAAGAAGTGTGTGTGTGCCTGGGGAAGAGCGAGACTACAGATAAACATTTCAGATGTCTGTGGAATGAGAGGCTATGAAGATGTGGTGAAGAGGTGGTGTCTAAAGTAGAAGCAACTCAATGGGTGGGAGGCTGGGACAACTCCTCCCTTACTTACTTGGTCTAACAGCAAGGTGGCAATGATCTCTTGGACTTCTTACTTGCCTTTTGGACAGGGTCAGCTTATTCTTGGAGTGGAGCTGCCTGTTCCCTGCTTGGCTATTCCCTATAGCTGCCTGAGCATCCTGACTGAAGGGTTAGGTAGTCTGTAGGGTGGAAAAGCATATTGCCCATTGCTTTCTTTTCTCTTTTCTTACTGCAGGTTGCAAACATAAATAGGTAAAATGCCAATCCCGTGCCAAGCAGTCCTCATCCTTCCTACATGGAAAAATCAATAGTTGTGGGAATTCCTCCTGTCCTGGAGAGATATATGAAAACACAGGAGAAGTTTGCCTATGCAGTCAAATCTGCATGCATAAAAAATGCACGCTCAAACCCATCTGTGCAGACTGGCCACTCTGTCTAACTCCCTGGACCTTGCATCTGGTTTCCCCACCTGTGGAGCAAGAAATGCTATGTTCTCCTGGGTAAGCAGTTGTGATGGCAACCATGAAAGACCCCCTTGGAAAATTTGTCCTGAACAGTTTGATTACTAGTGCCCCAGATTTAGCTCATCTTGTGATTATGCTTTATTGCTCTTACTGTCTCTACTAACTTTTAATCACAGCTGAGTATTTCCAATCTGGCCGCCATTTCTGACTTCAAGTGTATTAAAGGAGTATTCAAATTCCTAGATAACAAAAGTGTGAGGATTTGCTAGGCAGGAGGCACTAGAGAGACCCTCTTCTTCCCCTCTGTCTCCCACCCTCCCTCCTCACATCAGAGCCTTGGTAGCGGAAAAGAGATGTTGAAATCAATATAAGAATAAATTGCCACGTGGTCCTTATTGTGGAGGCAAGGTTTCTACAGAAAATCCTTGTAATCAGAAAAGAGGGAAGATGAGATTAAACTGATTAAACTGAGAAAGTCAAAAAAGGACAACTTGAAAGATTAGCTCGAGGACGACTGAAAAGCATAATCCTCCATGCATGTTAAGTAGAACAGTCCCTCTCTGTTATCAGCCCCTTCATCTGGTGACCTTCTGTTGCATTAGCACAGAGCTACTTGATCCAAGGCAAATAGTGAAAATTGAAAAGCCAGAATGCCAGTGATTACAACAGGTATCAATATTACTGCAGTGATGGTTTGTTATCATTAGGGAGCTCCATCAGAGCTCATTCTGGAAGTAAAAAGGACAGAAAATAACAAGGCATTACACTTGTGGCAGGCAATAGAAGAAAAGACCTTGTGTTACAATGGAAAAACCTTTTTCATCTGCTTCCACCTCTAAAATTACAGTGGCAGCACAAGAAAAGAGATGGGGGAAGCAGTATGGGAAGCTCGTCTGTGTTCTTCTCTCAGGGAACAATCAAGCCTCAGTGGGTCGCACACAGCCAGCGCGTGTTACTCTTGTCTTCTGGAGTAAGAGAAAACAAAAGGCCCGTGTCAATTTTACTGCTTCAATATTTTTTTTTGCCTCACACACCCAACTTTATGGCAAATCTGTTCCTGTGCGGTCCCAGCAGCTGCAGCAAGGCTGGCTCCTCTGCAGCCCAGCCAGCAGCCCCACAGCTTCCCGTGCATTGCAGGCAGCACGGTGGGGTTCAGGAGCAGCATCGCCTCTCTTCTGCTTCGGACACGTCTGGAAGAAAAAAAGCAAGTCTGCTCTAGCTGAGGGTTGTTGACCCCAGTTATATCACACCTCTCGTCTTAACTAATAAAGTAAGGCTTCCTGATAAGACTCGCATGTAATGTTTTGGAAACGCACTTAGCACCATGTTGGCATAGAAAAACATTTTTAGAGGGTGTTTTTCATTGTCCTTTCTTTTAAGTTGGCAGAGGCCACAAAAGCTAGGAAATACAGAGTAGCGCAGGTTTGTGACTGTGTGCTTCAACAGTTACATTTGCTATTAGTAATGCTTCACATTTGTGCCTGTTTTGTCCCTTCCTCTGTTCCCTCCCCCCTCCCCCCCGGAGTCTGTCTTTTTTTCACACTGATGCCAAAACCCGCAATATATCAGGCACTCCTTTCTTTGTCAAAAGCCTGAAAGTCTGCTGTGGTATTCATCTCTCTTGTAACGTTGCTGATGTAAAAGGAGAAGCATGACTCTGAGTCATTTGAATGTTTTGACTGAATCCTAGTTTTGTCGCTGAGTTGCCGTTTGATTGTGTTCAACCTGCCGCAACTCAGTGCTTCTGTTTCCCCTGCTGCCTTTTGTTGGTCTCTCCCAGTTAAGTAGCGTGTTCTGCGGAGGTCAGAATTGTTTCTTACTGGTTGCTTTGCAAGGGCTTAAGGGGATGTGATGCCAGTTGGAAATCGATAAAAGTACTGTGGCCAACCCCCGTTAATGGAAATCAAAAAATAATATCTATTTTTAAGTAATTTTTCATAATTTTAAAAAATACAAAATACCGTTTCACATTGAAGGAGCACAAAGCATTAGTTTGACAGCATCAGGCTGAAACATTTTGAAAAATCTGAGGGAAAAAAAGGCCCTGCTATTAGTGAAATTCAATCCAGCTCCAGAATCCAGAGAATAGACCCATTTCTGGCAAGGCACTTTACTATTCATTTGAAAGATCTTATCTGCATGTAGCACTAATGTCAGTAAGGGGAACTAATCACTACAGTTTTACCTTGCCTTTCTTTACGAGAGAAGAAAGGATCCCACAACACTTTTGCTCACAGAAAGATTTTGGCTTTCTGTCAGTAGATTGTGTCAAACCTAATTTAGGCAGAAAGAAGTGGTACTGTTGCCTTGGGAGAGCTCCTACTTCTACCATACCTGAAATTTGTCCTCAGTTGCTTAAGTCTCAATGAAAAGAGGTTTTCAGTTCAGGAGGTAAAGGGATTCATTAGATCTCATTCCCAGAAATGTCTACCTGATTGAGAAAGAGTCCCCTCAGGGGTAATGCTCATAAGCAGGGGGAGGCTGAGGGGCTGAAAAATGACCCATTTTGAAGTTTATCTAATTAGCTTCAAATGTATAAGTTGGGTGTTTTGCTAGATGGATTAGCGTAATTATCTTAGCGCACCTATTCATGCTAGGAATGTCAAAAAACGAGAGAACAGAGAAGCTCAGAAAAAAATCACAGCAGCTCAGCCTGTTGACTGCCCTGACACACGAGTAATTGTGCTGCAGAGGAAAGAGAGAAGGCTGGAAAAGCACAAGGTGAGAGGAGCTGCTCCAAAGACGAAATATTGACAGCTGACCTACAAATAAACCCAGAGGGATCCACCTTGGCCCAAACTCCCTACACAAAAGTAGTATAGAGAAATCATCCCATATGCATGCAGTCACTGCATAACGGCAATATCCTTCTTCATAGACCAGCAATTAGATCTGAGGTATTCATTGTAAGCTCTGTATCTTTAGTTTTGCCTCTGACACTGAACTGTATTTAAAATGAATGAAAGGATTTTTCTTTATCTTGAAAGTGTTTCTTCTGATGGAGAATGGATTACTATTGTATTGTTTGGTTACAGTTTTTTCTGATCTGTTGATAAATTAGATCCCACGCGTTTCCTGAGATCAGTTATAAACTCTCCTGAAAACAGTATACAGCTATGAAATAGATTTTCCCAAGGACTTCCGGTTAAAAAAAAAAAAAAAGAAGAAAAAAGAAAGAAGGAAAAGAAAGAAAGAAAAAAGGAAAATAGAAGTGGGGACAGCTTCTTTATTCCTAAGCTTGTTTTTGTACAGGGTTATTGTCTAGGTACGCATCTGCTATGATATATATCAGGAGATTGGAGAAAAGAACAGCATTGCCGAGTAAACCAGAGAGCAATCAATGATTCCTCCAGTCATTTTTTTTTTAACAGTGAGTGCTCCAGTTGTGTGCTTTGTTCCACTCACAGAAATCACACTGCAAAACTGGGGCTCATGGCCAGACTGCCTCAGTGTCCATGCGACACGTAAAATGCAGTGGCAGCTGGAGTTACTCCCCCACCTTGTTGAATGCTTGCTTTGCTCCTAAGTCACATTGTCTCCATGCCCCCATTCTGTAGGATTAGCTGAGTTTCCAGCTAATGGCATTTCTAAGTGTATCAAGTGCGCAACGTTAATTTCCCCAGCATCTCATTGACTTTTTAGTCAATATTGCTGTGATCCTTTCAGAACAACTCTCCTGTTCGAAGTATTGTAAATGAGTTTAATCACTGGAATGACCTGGTTTCCAGCAGGGTTGTGCACCACTGGCAGCAGTGCAGTCACCAGGTGATCGGCAGCCCCTCTGCCCATCGATTCACCAGGGCTTTGAGTCACGCCTGCAGGTTTTAACCCCAAGACGGAAACACCCTTGAGGGTGTTCGAAATCGATGACATTTTTCCAATGATTTATTTTTGAGTTGGAAAAGTCAGTTTCACCAAAATCTAAATTTTTCATGTGAAAAATGTCAATTATGATTTCTTTTCATGAAAAACCATCTAAGGTCTAAGCGTTAGATATTGATCTTACTGGGACAAACCACTTCATTGGGTTGTGAAATTTATCTAATTTAATTCAATGTATCATTTATAATAGAGCAAGTCACCTTTTCTTTACAGCTTCCTGTTATGTTTGTACAATATGAAATTAAAAGGATCAAAATCAGGACACAATATTTTTATTTTAATAAAATTGAATGGTTGCGATTTACCTGAAATCATAATTCTTTTTTCTTGTAATGTTATGTCAGAAAAACCTTATTTTTCCATTTGGAATGAAAACAAACCCTAGAATGTGTGAATTTCAGATAGTTTGACACCTCCAAGTCTCAATCAGCTTTATCTGCCTGCTTGTGCTAAAGTCATTTTACAGGGAGATGAACTTTCTCCCTTTGTTGATTTTTTCTGCTTAAAAGGCAAACATTTGTCCCTGAGTCACAGAAGCGGCCAATCAAATGGATTGGAGACTGGTGTTCTGCCCCTAGCCTTTGTTTTTGGCAGAGCAGAGAAGGTAGAGGGAGATGTGTTCTGACGTCTGTGGCACGTGGTGACTGGAGAACTTTCTACTTCACGGCCACGTTCCTTCCTCATATGTGCTCCTCTGCTGTCAGCTCCTCTCAGCATCCCAGAAAAGTGACTACTGGCACCCTCCACCTGGAGATGGAGGGCTCATCCTGGCTACAGCAGAGAGACATTTGATCTGAAGAAGTAGATCTGTGTAAACATTTTTGTGTGCACACCTATGAGAGAAGTCAGAAAGAGAGACCACGAGATACAAAAGGATAAGAAAGTACCTAGGAATTCAATGGCTGGAAAGATAAAAAGAAATCCAGCCTCTGTAATTATGTGTGCATTTTAAGCCTGCGAGAAATTTCTGGGAGGTGGTATGAAAAAGAGTTAGAAGGTTCATACCTAAAAACAGGCTGTTTGCACTGGCAGCTTGTGGCTCAGTGCCAGACTCCCATCCAGCTGCCATTGCCGTTGTGCCCTGCAGGATACCTTAGCTGTTATACATCTGGGTGGATTTTAGCACTCTCCTGGTTAAATCCTTTTTGCTTCCTCAAAGGTTCTGGTTCAGGATGTGGTCTTGATTTTGTAAGTCATTGAAAACCATCATTTTTAGTGAGCTTTCAGACTGCCTGCTTGGTGCCATTTATTTAAGACATTAGAGAAATCCTTTCAGCATCTGCCTATTTCAGCATGAATGTGGCATTTTAAGAGCCTTGCCTGTTGGTCCACTACGTTCAGAGTCGAGACATAAGCTCTTTGACTAAACACTAACAAATATAGCTTGTAGCAATAAAGAGAATGTTAACAAAAAAGGTAACTGCTGAGGAAGCAACACTGAGCCAAGGATAAGGCGCAGAGTTCATGTTCTAAGAAAGCCAGTGAGGAAGAGCTGCTTTCTATAATAACTACTTGTTTTTTAGGACATGTAGGCACAAACAGGATATATTTGACATGTTCTGATGTTCTTCTTGATGCATAGAGAATTCACAGAAGTCAGGACATTTCTTCGTTACATGTGTTATTTCTTACAATTAGTTAGCACTGTATACCCTCTGAGGACTGACCTTCATAATGACACAAGCTGAATTCACATAGATTTTTGCTTGACTTGCTGGACATGGATCATAAAAGACCTGCCTTTTTCATCAGTCCAGTCTCCTGCTAATGCTGCCATTCATAGCCTCTCACAAATTGATCAAGGCTCCCTCTTAAGTCTTGTCCCTGCTACGCCATCAGGAAACTTGCTTGAGAACCACTCTCCGATAATGCTCAGAAATCTTCTCATTTACTGCATACATCTCGTGTCTAGGATATTTCTCTTTTAGTTGACACTTTCCCCAGGCTACACAGGTCTGTGTTTCTCCTCTTTCCATCCATTTGCAGATGGAGTGCCTGTTTGCTCCCAGCCTTCTGAACAGGCACTTAAATCTGAGGTTTTCACATTTCAAGTGAATTTCAGAAGGATAATACTGTTAAGGGTCTGAGCTGAGGCTATCTTCAATTTTAGTGGTTGAAACACTCAAATTGTTAAACATTCAAGCATTTCAAGAACCTAACTTTGTAGTCCCATGGTTAATGCAGTCATGTGAGACACAAGAGAACCAAACCCAAGCCCCACTGCCCTGCTTAGCATTTAGTTACCTAGTAGACGAAAATCTCTTCTAAATTGCAGAGGTCTGGTGATTAGGCACTGTGGAAGTGTGGCATGGGAGGGCCTGAGCTTCCCAAGACTTCTCCAAGTGAGTCCAGTGCCACTGTTGTGGGAAACCATGTGTCTCTGCATCGTTATAGTCCCACAGTCTCCCCCTATGAACAGTTTCCTAGAAATATGCCGTTATAGCAGCTGCATTTCCAAGGACCCCCAGGGGTCAAAAATGCCCTCAGCAGAGCTGATGTTTGGCTCAGGGGAAGAGATAATACAGCTGTAAAGCCTAGAGTTCTGTCTTCTTCAGAAAACTTCTCCTGCTTATTTTCTGGTTATCAGATATTTCCTTGGAGTCTTCAGCGTGGTTGGGATGGTGAGATGAAGGCACATGAATTTGTCTACTGCAGGAAAAGAAGATGGAAATTAGAGGGAAATTTATTTGTTTGGACACAAGCAAGGCTCTTTGCATTTTATGTATTAAGAAAGCTTTTCTCATTCTGTACTATCTATGGAGCTGGTTCAGCTGGTTCAATTTGAATGTTGCTGCACAGCTCCTTTGCCTCTGCCAGTGTGGAATCTCCAAGCCAGCAGCAGGAAGGTATGAACCACTTATTGCAGTGTCTTTCCACAAAACCATGTCTTTTCTATGGCTTTTTTCTTAAAAGGATAAAAATCCAACTTTTTCAATATAATTTGCTAACTTTTTCACCTATTCTATGGTTTTTATTCCTGATACATGATTGACAGACAAAACCCAATAAGGAAAGGCTACGGAAAGAAACCCGTTAAAATATACACTGTATGACAAAACTGTCCCTCTTCTATTTTATTTTGACAAACATTACATTATTGCAGGTTTTTCACTTTTTTTCCCTTTTGGAAAGTCAAGTGGGTCAGCCTTTTACAGTCCGCCAGGTGGTCAAGACGATCTGCAGAACCTAGTCTCTCAAGTCAACCGAAAACTCTGAAAAGGAAATCAGAAAGAGGTATTTGAAATTTCTGTTCCATTTTGGATCATATTGGCATTGGCTGTATTGCATCATCAAAACCTCATGCAACAAATGAAAATAGCACAGGCTCAGTTCAATGTTATCAAAAACTTGCTTGAGCGTAGCTGTAAAGCCACTTCTCTCTTCTCCTTCCTACTCCACCCCAAGACTCATCCCTGCCACAATGTCTGTCAGGCAATTGTGGAGGGCTAGACTGAGAGCCAGAGGGTGGCCACTTTTTTAACTTCCAGCATTAAAATGTTCAGACCTAAGCAGGCGTCCACCATAAATAGTGGGGGGAGAGCATGAGAAAGATGTTGCTCAGGACAGATGCCTTCTGTCCAAAAGCAAGTCCTTGTGCTCTGCCCCGATGGTACAAGCTTGCTTCCCAGCAAGGAGCAGCCTGTGGGAGAATGCTGCTTCCTTCTCTGCTCCAGCTTCTGGCATGCTGATTCAAGAAGCAGCAGGCAGGGGAGGAAACGTGGCCACTGGTGGGAGAAACAGTGCCCAGCCTTATGCCAGCTGCCCCTCAAAACCCACCCCATGGGGATACGAGTGGGGTGCAGATGCTCTCCTTCCCAGCCATCCCACACACCTGACAAGCTTGGAGATCCGCCGTGTGGCATTGGCCACCACAGGCAGCTGCTGCAGGCAATGAAATCATCTGTATTTCCTACAGCAGAACGTGGGAGGGCCAGGCAGGCCCCTGCTGTCTCCAAGGACTCGGGGCTAGTGGTGGCTGGCTGCGACCAGGGCTGGCACCTCAGAAGCTGGGGGCGCCTCCTCACCTGCTCTCTACCCCCCCCATAGCAGGAACAGCCAGTCTGGCTTGTCAAGGCTCTTTCCCCAAGTCTCAGCCCTTCTACTCCCTCCTGTATCTCTCTCTCACTTTGGGAGCTGCCTGGTTTTGGTCCTGTTGGCTTTGCTTATGTTTTTGAGAAGTTTTGTGTCAGACATCTGTGTAGCAGAAGCTGCGTGTGGACATAGCGATGCCAGCAGGAGTTGTGCCAGTCCCTTCCTAATGCAGCACGAGAGCAGTAGTACCGATGCTGTGGGAGTTAGTATTGTTGTCAGTCACTCCTTGTTTAACTCAGTTTGAAATGAGCTCAGTAAAACTGAAGAATGGCCTAATAGTTAACTGCAATTTGGCTGAATGTCAGGTAGTGCCTGTGGGTCTGTAGAAATTTGCAGTGATTAAACCACCTTCTTAAGGAACCTGTTTTGCTGAGCATTTTGAATCTGTGTTTTTAATGTAATTTTGGTACAGAATATAGGTATAGGGCACAAGACAGTGTCAGCGTTGTTCTTTGAAATCAATGACCTATATACATGAAAAACATTAAATGATGGGCTATTGACTTCTAGATGCATGACATGTCTAACAAAGGTAGGGCATGCAAAATACTTATTTCCATAATTGATGAGAATGATTCCAAAATAACATACAGATAACCACACTTACCAAACCACATAAATTGTACTTTCTGCATGTTAATGTCTGCACTAATTAGGAGTTGAGGATTAATGATCCTTTGCTACCAACCCCCCCAAAAATATTAAACAGTTGGAGCCTTGGAAGGAATACGAACTGTAATTGCTGATCTGTGGGCTGGCAAGATTTCCCTCCGTGTCTCTCTGTTTGCTGGCCGCAGTGATGGCTTGCAGTCTGGAGGCAGATTTTGTCCGGTCGTTGTCCCAAACTCCAAGATATGTGGGATCTTCTGCATTTTTGAAGGAATACATGATTTGAATTGCTCTGTGTGTCCCTTAGCAGTTGTGTGTCATGCACCCCCCCTACTTTGCAGCTATGGAGACATGAAGGGCCTGGCAGAAATGCCACTGATTCACCATCCTTTTTAACAGATCTCAATAAAATTACCCAGCTGATATCGATAAAAATTAGAGGCCTCAGTAAAATTTTCTTGCAGACCTCTGTAAAATTTACCTAAATGGCTCTAGGCTGGACCTTCATCTGGTGTGATATAAAGTAGTTCATTGGAGGTGTATGGATTTATAGTGGCTGAAGATGTGTTCCAGTGCTATAAAACAGCATTCTTCACTCCAGAAGTTGCCACAGTAGTTTTTATCCCCTTACTCTAAAAGTATGTCCTTGTGGTTACTACATTGGAAAAAGCTGCAGCTTTACATGAAGTGCTGGGAAAATATTTAAAGATCAGAAAGTATTTCCAGTTGTTTATATATGAGTAAATGCAAGAATAATGGGGTTGCTGCTGTTATTGTTACTGATGTGTGCAAATGTGACCAGAACCCCTAATTATGGACTGGGCCCTGGTGTGTTAGCTACCATTCAATACCAGAACAAAAAGATGATTTGAACACTCTTTTGGACAAAGACCAAGTTTTACATTATCTGTTCTGGAGAAACGCGTGAGCGTAAATAAAGGCAAGTATCAAATACACTATTTTGCCGCAGCTACTGTGTATGTCCTGATGCTGCAGGCTGCCGTTCGCTGTCGGCACAGGTCTGTCTGGATTGAAAGGGGTTCTGTCGAGTGCAGATGTAGCCAGGGAGAACCTTTTGTTTGTACAAGAAGCTTACTGACACTAATTAAACATTTTCTTTATTTGGAAAGCAGACAATTCATGACCACCTACATACCCCCACATTTACACAAATAGTTGATTACAAACCTCTTATGTTCTGGAAGACTGAGAGGGAATTCCTATTTTAGCTGCACTGAAATGACGGAGGTAGGCAATTCAAGTAATGGCCTGTTAGTCAGTTATTAGATATTGCTCTTCAGCAAAATTGCTAATGATGATGGCTTTTCCATGCTACCTTTAAGAGAGTGCACAGTATATTCTGAAGAGAGATTATCTCAGATACGGAAGGCCACCAGCTTGAATACTGTCCAAATCAACCAATTATCTGTGACAATCAACCAACTCTGCCAGGCCACACAGAAATTAGTTGCTATATAAAGTTCCACGCTTTAAATTGAATGGCTAACAGTACAAATGTGAAATTACTCAGGAGATGAGACTTGATTTTAGAGGGAGGATAAACTTCTACTAGAGGTGGACCTCCTCCTGGGGGTACAAGAGCCATTGTTCTGGGTAAGTATCTTCATCATCCTTTAAAAGCAGTTCATAAAAACTGTCCGAGCATAGCTAATCTAAAATCATGGTGGCCAGCTATAACTAGATACTGATCTGTTCCTAACTGTTGAGCTTTCCAGTCTGAACAGACAGAGTTCTGTTCAGCAGAAAATCGTGAAGTTGGTCACCCCAGCTATTGGAGAAATCCCTACTGATTTGGTGGCTTTTTTCATTAGTGCAAATGCTGATACAAGCACACGCACACGCAGAATGGCTGTCAGTCATCAGTAAGGTTATAAGTACCACTAAAGCTTCCCACATCGTTTTGGGGATTGACGAAGTATCCCAGGAATGAACATTCCATGGCTGACCCCCGCTTACAGGATACAGATTCAAGAATTTTTTGTGCATTAATAAAACATATACCATGTTATCTTTCTTCCTCCACCTGATTGCAGTGAGACAGTTTCATACTGTGTTAGTATTTCTAGCACATTCATAAAAAAATTTCCCCGAACGAAACAGAACGATGGATGAATCTTTACACTGAAAAATAGTGTCTTTACTGATGCCATAAAAAGTTCTATAGAATGTGCTTCTCCTAAACTACTGAGTTTGCATTGCAGATGAGAATTTCTGGTATAAAACCTGATTATTGTGTTTTTATTTAAAAATGTTAAATGTCCTTATCCACATTTCTTGGCAAGCGATATTCAGATGTTATTTTAGCAGATCCTCTCAGCAGAAAAGTTTTCTCAAATTCCAGGCTCTGGCACTGCATGTACTTTCTCTATGGAAATGACAGATTACAAAAATCTCTTCATGTTGCTGCTTAAACAAAGACATTTCCTCAGTCTTAGCCAAAGAAGGATGTATGGAAGGATAAGGAATTTCTTCATAATAAATTTCAATAACATATGCCGGAGTAAGTATATCCAACTAAACCAAAGGAAGAGAAAACAAAACAACCAAGAAGAAGGAAAAAGGGGTCAAGAAAAGCTAGGCTCCTGTTAACATTTCAGGGTTACTACAAGACAAGAGTAAACCCACTACATCTGAAGAGGTTTGCCCAATAAGCAATGTGTTTTGGATAAACTGGGCAAAAGCTCAGGAACTGGGAAGGACAAATGTATTGCACAGCTGCTGCGTTGCCCAGCTCTGGTTTAAGAGACTGTTTTGGGTAGCAGAGGGAACTGGGACTGCCAAAGCAGGACAAGGGTGCTGGGAGGTAAGTGTGGTGGGACAGAAGCTTCCTTCTGGGCAGCCTAAGCAGTAGGGCTGACACCTGAGAACACATTTAGGACAGGGACAAAGGAGAAAGGCACATTTAACCCTGCATACATCACAAAAAAATACGCTACTGGTCAAGCACATGAGCTTTAACTATGCTTGTGGGAAACCTTTATCCCCTCTCCCTGCAAACAAAGCATCACGTGCAGCTATTGATGAAAGGAAAATACTTGTGCTCTGGGTGAAACTAGAGAAATGTTGATTTGTGAGAGTCGTACAAGGAAAGGAATTTTGATTCACTACATCTTTAAAAAAATAAATAAAAATAAATGCAATGACCAGGCAGAGAGAAGTTACTGTGAAGAAACAAGTCAAACAGATACAAGGTTCCCCTCGGAGGAGTTGCAGGACTCACCTGCAACAGAAAGTCCTGGTTCAAGTGTCCAGCCTCTGCAGGGGATGTGTGGTACTGCCACTCCTGCTGCTGCCCAAACTGAGAGGGAAGAAACAAGCCACAGGAACAACATGCTGCCTTTGCTGGGAAGAGGTACAGAAGGGAAGGAAGGAGGAAGGGCAGGGGTAATTGTGATCACAAGCCACAGCCCAGCTTCTGCCCATCAGTCGGCTGGCACAGGGCTCCATAAAGCCTTTGCTCTACCGCTCTTCCTCATCCCGTGCCCAGCCACCAGCAAGACAGTGAGTTTTGCCAAGGCAATGAAATATGGGTTTAAATAACAGGGCTAAGCCCTCCTTGAATGTAAATGGGAGTAACTCCACGGTGCTCTCTGGAACTGGATCTTGCCCTCAGTTTTCAAGATGCTTTTAAGTATTGGATATAAACAACTTGCCACCATAGAGGCACTTTGTTTTAGAGTGGATTTTTCACTGCTCCAACGTACCTATTAATTGTAGTAATGTTTTGCTGCACTCCTTTGGATTAAAATGCTATTTCTAAGTGTCAGTTAATGGGTTTTAGTGAAAGCAATTTATTAAACATTATGTACTCAGTTTAAATCTAACAGGGTAACTAAACATTAAAGTAACAGGGGGGAAAATCTATATTGCTCTAATTTGTATTGTATGTTCTTTTCACCAAGTATAATTGCTATTGACTGCCTAAAGCAGCATTCTCCAAATCGTGAATAACCAGAAAAAAGAAAAATTGCAATTGTATGTAAAAAGCAGTGTCATGGCTTACTAGCGTAAACATAGAATGAAGAGCCAAGAGTTATGCAATTTGATGTTCTGCATTCATTGTTTTTTCTCCCTCTCTAAATTAGGGACATTAATGACTATCCATCTCCCAGTGGTGTGAGGAGATGGTGAGCATAACAGATGTGTGCATATTTTATTGGTAATGCAAGCCACTACAGGGGGGCTAAAACCAGACTGAACAAGTACCTGTAATTGTACAAAGGACAAGGTGGTGTCGCGTCGTGGAGTGGCAGATTTTTTTTCTCAGTGCTACAGGATAAGCTCTGTTTTCTTCATTTCAGCAATGGGTCTCCCTTCTCAATGCACAGCAGGTTAGACTGCCATAGCCGTAAGAGAGTGGTGGTCACATTATTCTCTGTGAGTAAGTGAGGAGATGGTGTCCAAGGTATCACTGCTATTAAGAAGACTTCCGAGAAGAAAAAAAAAAAAAGGCAAAAACCATACCCTTCTTCAAATCCACAGGATTTTATCCGTATTATTTGGAAAAAAATAATCTCCAGAGTTATCACTAGTAGGAATGTCATTATTCTCCATACTATTTCACCTGGTATTTGATATCCATCAAGAAATTGACTCGTGAGAAAAACTATGCTTTGCCCATCCTACCGCAGTAACCAAAACTTCATTGCTGCTCTGCATCTACCCTGCATAGCCCTGCATAAATAATGGCCTGCAGGTGCAGAAAATTCAACAGCCTGTAAAGGTGGCCACCAAAGCTAGGGACCTCATCCTCAAGGGTTTTCTGCAACATTTTTCTGAAAGGTTACTGACCAGTTATGATGCACTCACTCCTCTGCCTTCACTAGCATCATCGAAAGAACTGCTTCTTGGTCTGACTCTTATTCATGGCAAGTGAATGTGCACTTAAGAAATAAAACTCACTGTTAGGAGAGGAGTTATGAGCAGCTGTATAGCAGCCTTTTATTCACAGAAATGTAGACTTTAATATTTAGCCGATGTCTGTCTCTTAACTTTTGCTTTCTGAACAGCAAAACCTGGTATTACTTTTAATTTTCTATAGCCAAAATATAGCCAAAGAAAAGTTGTCATTCTTTATATGTTTAACTACTTGCTTTGAAGGTGGAATTGTTCATATGCTAAGTGGTGAATCTTATACGCTATGCAATGCATTCATTTTGTGATATATATTTTGCAACCCACCTGCTCCTTCACCTGCGCCCTGTCTGCAGGTCGATCCCCCTCTGGCAGGTGCAGATTTACGGGGGACAGAAATAAATAGAACTTCATCTTTCTCACCCTTAGCCCTTGATTCATACTTCCCTTTCATGGCATCCACAGCACAGGTTCTCCCAGACCAATGCTACAAAATATTTCTGAGTCTCTGTGCTGCATTTCAAAGGCAGACAGAGAGCGAGAATTTGGACACTCAGAGAGTTTGCGTCCTGCCCCCACCACTAGCTCTGTTCGTTTGTACGCACCCACCATGTGGAGGGGAAATAATGACACGTCTCTCTTCCAGCTGACATCTGGGAGACACCTGCTCCAGCTTTAGGTCCTACTTCTAATTTATGTTACTCCTTAGCAACCAGAAACAGTCCCCAGTTCTCTCCTAAAAGTCAACTTCTGAAGTGTTTCTTTTTTTGTAGACTGTGTGGAATCCATTTGCTGAAAATTACAGCTGTCTAAGACTCAAAATAAGTTGATTTTGGAACAGCTAGTGCACATCTTCTCCCAGGTTATTGTCAAAGTTTTTTCACACATTGTGTGGAAACTGCTTGAGCTAAATAGCCTATAAAATCTCAGGCCTATCTCTTACCTTCGCTACCTGTGCCTGCCCAGCTTCCCAGGCTGGGTTTTACAGCTGACTTTTGCACTGAACTCGGTGAGAAACGTTCGACCAGCCTGCGCCAGCAAAAAGACAGTGGCAGACAGCTGTAGGGTTATGCTGCCTCATATTGGCACAGATATTTCCTCATGAACTTGTCACCTTCTGAAGTAGAAACAGAAAGTTCAAGGGAGCTATAGAGGCTTAAGTTGTTTTGTAGCACCAGAGTTGGTAGATCTGAAAGTACAGCAACTCCTTGGGGCAGGACCGTGTCCGTTTTGTTTAGTATTGTGTCAAGCTTGGAATTCTGTAAACAAATAAAAATAACAACGATGCTATGGTGCATTAGTGTCTGCATAGGGAGCCTTTGGCTGGCTGCATTATGCGTGTCGGTGCAGACTCTGTCGAAACTCCTCTTAAGGAGCTGTGGCCAACAAGGATTGTTCAGCCAGCGGTGTGACAGGGGTGTGCAGGATTGATTCTTACAGTGCTGTTTAAACTTTGCTAGGAGACAAAGCAAACCAAAAGAGCTTTAGACAGGAATTTCTGAGCAAATCTGGGACCACCTGTCTTTATTGCTTTGCCAGTATTGCAGAAAGTGTTCTTCAATAACTTCAGTCTATATTCAAATAGAAATAATATAAAGTCCTTAAGGTATAAGCATGCATGCATGCATTCAAAATAGCAAGAAATAAGACAGTAAAATGCATTGATTGGAAAAAGATTCTTTGCTAGAAAACTGCAGAATACAGAGATTGAAATAACAGACAATAATAGATGCATTTGCTGTATATTATATAGGTATTTCTAGTGAATTATGGGTATTTTCCCTTATTACCTTTAACATTTAGGTTTAGCTGGCCTGGTTTTTACCACTTTGCATCTCCTTCTATACAGGACAGCCTCTGTTCAGTGTTGGATGATGGGATCGTCAGCACCATTTTACTTTCACCCCACCTTCTCTCAAGCCAGCGATGAGGATGGAGGAGTTAGTTTGCTACTTGACAAATGTTATAGGTGGGAACAACTTTGGAAAATGTCTCTGGATCTGAAGCCTACGTGTCAGAGTCAACTTTGTTAGCTAATTTTGGCAGTGCTCTTAAGCTGCTGATTCCCAGGACCTGGGACGCTCCACAGAGGAGATAATCACTCAGTCCTTTCTGCTGTGGCTTTTATATTCTTTCACCAGGTAGCAGTTACTGGCAGGTGTTGGAGACAGGATATTAAGTTAAACCAACCTCTGGTCTGACCCCACAGGGCAGTTCTTTCAGTTTTATTTAGAGACACATCTCAGCAGTGGAAGAGTCTGTAGCTTGATCCATTACCCGGTTAAAAGAACATGTTGCAACTCACTTAAAAGCAAATGCAGTCTTAAATTACACACACAGCAGCTAAAAGTAGCCTCAGCTTAAATTAAAGGGCATGCTTTCCCAGAGGGGCAGCCGGCTCTGGTCGCCCAGAATGAGTCTTTTCCGGCGTGGGAGATTCTTTTTTTAAGGCCTTATCTACTTACGCCAAAATGCTGCCGGCTTCAGAGGCTGTGCTAATACAGGTGAAAGGGAAAGGTGAAGTATTACACACTGCTATTATATACTATTTAAACCAATATCCTGGTTTTTTGGACCTATGGAGGTTTGTTGGGTTTTTTTTTCCTTTTTAAAGCCTTAGCAGGCTTTTGGCAGGAGGATAATAAGGACTCCAGAAGGAATTCTACATGATGCTTTTTTAGCTTGCTGCCAGGGTTGTGGAAAACGCTTTTGGTTGTGGCTTACAGTAACACCTATCATCTGCTTGCACATGGGGCTCCAGTGAGGAGCTACGCAAGTGCTTTGTGCCAGCCATACAAAGCAGAGGTAATTTAAATGTGGGGTGTTGCTACGTCTGTAAGAAAATACTTCTGTAGGAAGCAGTCACCTGAACTAATGATTATTTTTGTAACAGATATTTCAAGGGGAAAGGGTTTGTTAGATCATTTGCAGGGTATAGGGGGAGAGGAGAGGAGAGGAGAGGAGAGGAGAGGAGAGGAGAGGAGAGGAGAGGAGAGGAGAGGAGAGGAGAGGAGAGGAGAGGAGAGGAGAGGAGAGGAGAGGAGAGGAGAGGAGAGGGCAAGAGTTAGGTGAAAGTTAGCATTTTCAGGATCGGACATCTGAATTCAAATGCCTACCTTTGGACAGCTATTAGGTACCTTTGTTGGATCTGTTACTAAAATTGAAAGACAAAAACTAGAAGGATCTTGATGTATGAAGCCAATGACAGATACAGAAGTGTTCCTCGGAGTGAACATGTCTGTGCAGGTCCAAATTAGCAATAATGAATGCCTAGCACAGATCTGCATGTTGCACCTTTCCTGCCATCTCCCTCCTGAAAGTGAATCACACATTTTCTTTCATTTTTCTATACAGTAACTTTGGAGCTTCGTTCCTTACTCAGTTTGCACTTCACCTCTTGGTTGTATTTTGTTTCTGTTGTTCTTGTTGTGCTGGCTAAATAATGCGGGAAGACTAATAAATTCAAATAAAATTTCTGATTGGTTTAACATCAGTTTAACTATCTAGAATAATTTAGTGTTATTGGGTACTTTATATGATGAGTTCATGATGTTTAGACTAGAAAATAATAAAATGCACTCAATTGATTAAGCTCTTTGTAGGAGTCTAAGAATTAGCATACTGTCTAATGGCGAATAATTTATAATTATCAAGAAGAGCTGATAAACGGGCTCAACGCTATTGACTACCTGACTTGATAACCCTGATCAGCAAGCTTCATTAAAAGAAAAGTCCTAGCTTGAACGTAACTCTATAAAAGCCATCAGATGACTTTAACACTTTGTCTCTTGAATGGGATGCTGCTGTTTTGACAGACGGTCCCGAAGTGCTGCCTTTGGAGAGCAGCACATGCTTCAGATTGAGGGGCATGTTGCTAGGTTGACTGGCAGCTCACTCCCAAGTGGAAGTTTCCCCTGCACGCAAAATTTCTGTTTTGAAATGAAGTAGTACAGGATATTTATAAAGCAACTTACTGCAAAATTTTGGCCTGGACTTCATTAACTACACATGTCAGAGTAGGAAGATGAGTTCTGCAGTGGTATTTGCTATACTCCGTAGACTGTAGTCAGAGATACAGTCTGGTTCCTTTCACGCTTTTCTCTGAAGTGACAGCTGCTTGAGCCAAATTCAAGGTTAGAGGTAACTTGTAGAAGTGTAGGAATGAGTAGATCACAGCTTCTGGGGTGGACCTGTGGCCACTTGATCTTTACTGAACTGGAGGAAGGTGAATACGCGGGGCTTGCATGGAGAGGGAAAGGTACTGCATGACAACCGAAAGACACTAATATGCTCTGCCATTTAAATGGGCTCTTTTGAAGCACATTCCCCATTCCCATGGCTCAGTTATGGATGGCAAGTTCTCATTTAGATGAGAACTGCCCTCACCTCTGACTGATGGCATTGAAACAAACTTTTGGTAGTTCTCTTCTTCTGCTGGTGTGGGTCTGGGCACACCAGCTTTCTGCTTTGCCCCACACCCTCTAGTCTATTTCAGTGTTTCACACAAAAGCAGAGTAAGCAGAGACTGTGGCTGTCGTTGGCACGTAGCAGATTTGTGACAGCCGCAGATTTGGCATTTCAAGTCAAAATAGAACAAACTGATATGTTTTCATGCAAAGTCATTGACCTACAGAACGGGATAAAGATGATGAAAGAGCACAAGTCCCTGGAAAGTTCTGGAGCATAATAAAACCTTTTTTTGCCTATGCTTTTGCAGTTTTCTTTTAGAGTGGCATAGAGAGGTATTACTGATTTAGGAAGCTCGAAAAAATCAGATTCTTACCCTCTGTTGTTGAAATGTTGAGATATTCAGTTTCAAAACAGACCCTTCGAATGTGTCATCCCTTCTGCCCTTGTTCTGACACAGCAGAACAATTGGTTTGAATGCTTGCCTCTAGCCATGCTCTCTTCAATCACCTACTCAAGGTTTCTTGCAGTCAGATCAAAGAGATGGAGCTTTACAGAATACCTTTTACGGTTTTGAAGGCACTTCTTAGGAGCACCGTGCCCAGCTGACATTTATATCTGGGCACTCGGCAGACACTAATAGGAATGGGAATTGCTGGCACCCTATGCAAAGAAATGGCTGTCTTCCCCATATTTTCACTGTATTTGCTAGGTGTCATATTAGAAAGGCTGAAGCTGTGATGATGGACTATCTATCAAACCACTACAGCAAATCATGTAGCAGCAAAAACTGCTTTGCTAAGAAACAGAACAATTCTCATTTTCAAAAATAAATTCTCAGTGCTTTAAAGACTGGAATGCAATAGTTTGAATGCATCTTATGTGTCATAAGGGCTCAGTCTGGACAAGCAAGCAGAGAGGCTGGTTATGTTTCATTCCAAGATCACAAAACTTTACATTTTTCTGCTAATTAAAAACATACTTCAGAGAAGACACTTTAAACTCACATTGCTACAAATGAGAGATTTAAGGTAAACTTGCAGCCCTAAGAATTTCAAATCTCCTTAAATTTGTCTAATTGTGTAGTGCAGTCTATATAACTCATATAGTTAAGCAGTTCAGCACGTATACAGCAATTCCTTAAAATATCTTCAAAGCAATGATGACTAGCTTGTCATAGCAGAGAAGAATCTATGACAATAATATGTACAAATATAAACAATGTACTAATAATAGTATTAGTACAAACAAATACTGTTTGGGTTGGATTAAAATACCTAAACTCCTGTTGTTTGACTGGGTTTGAAACAGAGGGAAGGTAGGAGTTCACGGGAAGAAGCTATCTAATAATTAAGATTTTTCCTGTTCTTGGAAAGCCTGTTTTGATTTTATTTGCCCTTGCAGTTTATTTGAAGAATATCTCTCTAAAGCTCACTCTGTGGATAACTTCCAAATATTTGACACTTGCAATTGGAGGTTTCGTTCTCATTGGTCATATCAGTGATATCGTGTATTCTATTTCCCAGATGAAATGAACTAACAAATTTTATCTGAGATCCTTGGGATTAAATTCATCTGGGCCAGTCATGCTAGGCTCCCTTTCTACACAGATATAGACACTTCCAGAATACGAAACATGACCTCCTAAAACAGATATCTAAACTACATCAGGTTATTCACATCTAGCAGAGTCTGCTTTTCTCCTTCGGCTACAAAGGGATCACAGGGTGACTAGCTTGAATGTTGATGTCCGTATTGTGGAAGTCTGAAACTAGCTGAGAGGAATCCCACTCTTGATGGGTACAAATTTTGATTATATTTGTACTATAGAGTGCTCTAAAATTATTTTGACAGAAACTTCATTGTTCTTAAAAGCTGAACATGATGGAAACGTGAACTGGTGGATAGTAGAGGAACAGCTCTCTAGTGATGGGTGATAGGCTAGCACTCAGCAGGGCTGACTTCAAGTAAAAGTTGTAGATTTCTCCTCTGACCTCAGGCAGGTCATATGAAGTCAGTTTTTTCCCTGAAAGAAAGAAGTGTTTAACAGAGCTTCTCTGTCTCACAAGAGCTTTGTTGTGATTAATACAAGAAGGCTGTGAGGGGATCTATTTATTTAACTTTCTATTTAGATGACTCAGAGAAGATTCTTTTTGCAAGTTCACAGATACTTATGGAGTCAAAAAGCTTTGCTTCACAAGGAAAAATGAGCTAGTCCATCTTTTGTGGGGAATTTTTCACTGTCTGAGTTAAAAAGATGAATCCATATGAGGAGAATATTTTACCCCATATATTCATGTGACAAAAAGAACTTAGTGACAAAATTTATACAGGGAATTAGGAAGAAGACACAGCTGGTGTAAGATTATTGCTTTCTAGATCATGTGATAAACCAGGCTCACACACGTGTACTGTGGAAACCGATGACCACACAGGATCTCCGTCTCAGCAAGAATTCTTGAAACCACATCTGAGATATACCGTATGTGCCATCTCAGAATGGAGGGAAGAAAAGTGGTCCATCCTTTGGAAGAGTTAGCACCTACTCTTGCCTTTAACTTAAGATGGAAACCTCTCCTGATCACCATGATCTTTCAAAGATAGTCAAGACTAGCCTCACGAAGATACTGGCCACCTTCCTCAGCACTTGTGGGTTCCTCCCATTAGGTTCCAGGGAGTAGTGTATGCCCTACCTCCTTCACAAAGAGTAAGTTTTTCCTTGCTCCAGACCTTCCTCCTGGTTTCTGGTGCCTGAAGCCTGGTCTTACCAGTAAAAATAGCGGTGCAGAAATCGTGATGACCTTGGTCTTCTCCATGGCTTTTTGTGAAGGTCCCCATTCCCATTCAGCAGCAGGCCCACATTTTCTTTCATCTTCCTTTTGCAGCTGTTGTACCTGTAGCAGCTCTTCTTTTTGCCCTTCATGTCCTTTGCCAGATTCAGGTCCCAGTGGGCTTTGTCTTTAGTAATCTCATCCCTGCACACTCAGACAGTGTCTGTATTCCTCCTGGGTTGCTTGACCCCTGTTTTCCATCTGTTGTATGCTTTCTTTTTATGTTGGAGTTTTGTCAGGAGCTTCTTGTTCATCCATGCAAGGCCTCCTACCACTTTTACTTGGCAGGGCAGGATGGACAATTCTAGATCTTGGAGGAGGAGATGCTTGAAAATCAATCAGCTCTCCTTAACCCCTCTTCTCTCAGGGACTATACCTCATGGGATGCAGGTTCCTGAACAAAATCCTCTCTTCTGAAGTCCATGGTTGTGATTCTGCCATTTGCCTTGTTCCCTCCTACCAGCATCCTGAATGCTACCCATCTCATTTTATGAACTTATGATGTTGTGGAGCATCATTTTTCCCCATCTTTTTATACAAATTTAGCTGGAGCATATTTTCTAATCCAAGACTGACCTCCATCTCGTGCTCCCACTGGCCCATTGGGACTGCGTGGGAATTTACCCTGCAATAACACTGGAGTAGTTCTACAGGAATAAATCTGGCCTGAGGTGAGAATCAGGCCCCTCAGTCCTTGCAGCAGAACTAATGTTGACTCCATTACACAGTCTTCTGAAGGATTCTCTGAAATTGTTTTGTGCCCGGACTACCTTTATTTTATTAAAGTAATGAAATAATACATCTTTACCAACTCCTCAATGCCCTTTATATTAACAAAGCATGCATTATTTCATCTCTGTCTAATTAATATCCTGTTTAATAGGTATCTCACTTCATGTTAGGTTCCTGTATTCTTAAGAATTTTTACTAATTTAATTGAGAGCAGTCTCAAATTAATTGTATAATTAATCTTGTCAAATTAGGTAACATTTCATACAGCACCTTATTAAAGAAACTCGAATATTTTAAATTACCATGCTATTAGGCATTAATAAAGAAGTTCTTCCTCTGTATTGTTCTGCTTTATATCATGAAGAAGGTAATTGCAATATAAATTGCAATATAAAAGCTAAGTTCTATAGCACATTAATAATTAGATACACATTATTCCCCATTAAAGCTTTTTCTCTTATTAATTCAATCATAGAATGGATAAGCCTTTTTTAAAACAGGAATAATAACCCCCCCAAAATACTAGGAATGAACTATTGTGCTGATGCCTGAGCAAGGGGACGGCTAGAACCCGAGCTGTTGCTTGATGGATGTCTCAGAGAAGCAGGATTCTGAGAAACCTAGTGCTGTGCTGCAGATGACTTAAAGACACATGTAGGTGTGGAAAGCTTTCTTTGCATCTCATGTTTGGGAATAAGTGCGTGTCGATTTCTTGACTGAGAGTGAAGAGGTGTGCTCCCTGGTAGGCTCCTGAGGATTACCGAGCACAGCAGCCTCCTTGCAGAGCCTGAAAGAGCTGCCCCCCAGAGACCTCCGGAGGTGACCATAAGGCTGATGTACAGGACTGGGGAATCGGAGGTGGCGGCTGTGATGTGGGAGAGGAGGGCGGGAGGCTGAGGAGAGGGGAATGGATAATGAGAAGCGCTATCAATTTTTTATGAGTATATGGAAATTGTACTCAAGGTCAGCAAGCCCAAATACTATATTATATCTGTAGGTGCCAAAGAGATTTTCATTTATATAATATATTGGTCTAGTATTTTAAATCCTTAATCTTAGTGCCTGTAGTTGTGTATACTAAAAGTGCCCATTAGATTAAATACTTCAGGCACAAGAAATCATCCACGCATGAATGCTGAATGAGTAAAACAGCATTTCACATAGGGACATATGCTTGGGTATAATGTGTGGGATACAATAAATTGCAATGTCAGCCATATATGTAGAACAGCCTGTTCTGATAAATTCTAAGTTACTGCTGAGAGGGAAAACCATAAACCAGCAGTGTGAAAGCCGCTCTCATCAGACAGCCAACGTTATTGGCATCTTACAGGTATGTCACGTGCAACTGTGAGTATGTTCTACCAGGGGGCAGTGGGTTACCTGCCTTGGGCAGCCGCCCCTGCAAGGCAAGGACAGGAAACGCAACCACTTCCCCCTCTCCCTCTTCCTCTCTTCTTCCCCCTTTTTCCCCAAGTAAATTCACCCCTGGATTACCTGGAAGTGAAGTCAGCCATGATCTTTGGTGTACATTTGAAACAATTCTGTCAGACCTGGCTCTAGCTCCCCTAAGCAGAGCTTTGTGAATAACATCTCTCTTATTTATTTATTTATTTATTTTCTTACTTACTTATACAATTGAACAGGAAAAACGTGTTTTAAAATAAAACAGAACACTGTATCTATGACATGGAAAGCAAAGGGGGGAGAGGGAAGGGGAGGAGGAGATGTTAAATGGAAACATTGCATTCAGCCTGACACCAAGTGTTCCCATTTGCTATTTCAGGTTAGACCTTTCTCATTGTCTTTTTATTTAGCTCTATTTTCCAAACAAAAATCCTATTTCAGAACAGAAATACAGATTTGATCTGAAATCTCCCCCAAAAAACTGTCCTTCATTTTTCTTGGCTGAGACTAATCACCAAATGTGATTAACATTTGCAAATAGGACTTATCTCCCTATTCTGCCCCAAATCTGCTGTCACTTATTGGTCTCTCTGTCACTCTGTTTTTGTTTTCATCCTTTTTTTTTTTTTTTTTTTTTTTTTCTGGGGGGGGTAAGCTGACACTGAACACTTTTCACCCAGCTCTGCCCTTGAGATCCCATTATCCCAATAGCCAGCCTACTAGACTGGTTACATACAACGCAACTGTCCTCTGGAATAGGGATCCATGCTGACACTTCATGTTTATTTCTCAAAAAGAGGATGTTCACAGGATGCAATATCAAAGAATCCTTTTCCCACTTACTTGCTTTTGAGAACAGAAGCTTCCCAGATTTGTTCTTCTGTGATAGGGATTGTGGCAGAGCACCTAGTTGGTGCAGACAATGTGCAATAGTCCAAAAGACCATTAAAGCCTAAGAGCGTAGTCAAATCTGCAAAACGCAAAGTTGGGAAGGCCTTCAAATTCTCTTTTCCCAACAAGAAGTGTGTTAGATAAGATGAGCTGCTGCAGAACACTGATAAAAACTACAATAAGAATTCCTCTAAATAATAGGACTTCATAGCAGGCGGTTCACTGCCATCCTGAAGAGTGAGTGGCATGAGGAGATGGCTTCTGAAGACAAGTGGGAGAAAAAAAGAAAAGCTTAGCACAACATGTTGCAGAGAAAAAACTTCAAAGTTTTAAGCACAAATGCTGATTTTTCACCGTACCAGCAAAAATGTCACATACTGTGAAAATCTAATGTGCTACACATCCATGTGGCTGCTACTTGAGTGAGTAATTGCTGTGGGAGTGACACTGCTGTTACCTGATAAGTCTGGGACGGTTAAGCACTGAGCGGGAACTACGCGGTCACTGCAGAATGCAATATCGCGAAGGTATCGTGTTGGACTGCATCCATCACTTTCGGTCTGAGTGTAATCTTAAGGCACCAAGACTTGTATTTTTACAAGAATACGAGCCCTTTGCAACTCTGTCTGCCCCTTTCACGGAGCATGAGATATAATGCGTGTCTGTTGCTAGTGATATTTTTCTTTGTAATTCAGCGTGATTTGCATCTGATGGAGTTCAGTTCTTGCTGGTTTTTTGCAGAGCTGTCATTCTGATTTGTTTGTGGGTTGTTGTTGTTTCGGGGTTTATTTTTGCCGCGTGTAACGATAGCTAAATAACCCTGGTGCATCCCTTCTCCCCCACATAATCTGTAATATTGGCCATCCTGCGCTGCGCTGCTTCTCTTGGAGATTTGACTTCAGTCCTGTCAGCCACACTGCTCAACCTGTCACCGGCCTCCTGCTGGTAAGACTGACAACGCCAGACTCGGCACTTACCCTCCAAAGAAAAGGGGGAGGAGGGGAGATGTCCCAGAGATATATTTCTTCTGTTGCTTTTATTAAAATCAATCTTGCTCACCTGCAGGGTATCTTTTTATTATTTTAAACATTTTTTCCCCCCCAGTCATTCCACATTATCGTTCCATGTTAATAAAACTGGCTGCTTGCAGTGAGGAGAAAAAAAATGCTTTTTATCAGGTGTGTATTAGCAGAACACGCTGAGTCCAATTGCTGCCTCTTGCAGCTAATCATTTGTTTCTTACGGCTCCTCTCCCTCCTCCCCAACATCTCACCTTCTCAAGAAAATGGATTTTGGGGAGAGAAGCCTGAATGCAGATGTCAAGCCCCTGAGTTGTGCTGCAGTCAGTTGGATGGCACAGTGTGCCCATTTCCTTAGGGCTTGGAACTGGCCCCTTTCTAGGTTGGGACCTGGACATGGGTTTGTCTTGAATCCTCCAAGTCTCTGTGCCTTTGGCCACAGAATCCACCCTCATAAATTGCTACTGTCAGGACCAGTTTTGAACGGCAGGGCAATAGATAGTAAACAGGACAAGTTTATAGAAATATCTGTGCTTCCCTCAATGCTTCTGTCTGGAAGGAGATGTTTCATGCAGTACTTGGTAATACAAGAAAAGCCCTCCACTGGAAACAACCCCTAAATTCATCATCTCTTTACAACATTGACCTAAAACAAATCTCATGTTTATGGTCAAGTAATTAGCTTAAATGTTGCCTAGGTTTATGATATACATAGAAAAAATATTTGGGTCCATGTCATCCTGGTTCTGAAACATTCGGAAAGTGTGGAAAACTTTAGGTATGTAGGGAGGAATTGGACTGATGCTGGGTAGAGCATTGGGAGGAGAGATGAAAGCCAAAACCTGAGCCTTGAGAAAGAACCTACAGATTTCTGCAATGCTTAGGTTCATCCCCAGAGGCAATTCCCAGCACCTGCCAGAAAAGGAAATGTTGCTTAGCCTCCACCCTTTTGTGAGACTCAAGTAAGAATGATGAAATTCTGTTGCAAGCATCAGCAAGCACCATCACACAGAGCTTTTCTGACAAGCGGGTAGGAGAGCTGAAGTAGGTAGTTGCATGGGAAATGTGTGCTTGGATAGATAACATTATTACAGCATCGGTGGATGGGCTGTGAGAAACATTTGTAAATCAGTTTGAGGAGTTCAGGTGGAAGACTCTGTATACCAAGTGTTTTGGAGAAGACTGTTGTGGGTTCCGCTTTTTTCTTAACTACAGTCTTCCTGTGGACCTTTGGCCATGTGGCTGATTTTACCTCTTTTGAGTGAAAATGAACCATAAACTTCCAAAATGCGTCCCAGCTGCTGATTTGCCGCATGTACTTCCAGAAGGAACTTTGTCTAACTCAGTTTTCCCCCTAGAGCTCTTGCTGTGGCCCAGCCCTAAAGCTTCCACTGAGGATAAGGTCTCAACTCTTCGCTGCTGTTCTGAACCACTGCAGCTTTCTGAGAAAGTAGTATTCCTGCTCTTCCCAACATCACGAAACATTCTCTTAAACAGCAGCTGTGTCAGCGTGCACATCCTGCAGTCATGTAGGGTAGCTTCCCTGCCCTGGAGTAAATGGCCATCCCAGATTTTGACTTTCCCTTCCCCCTCCTCCTCACTGTTATAGTCCCTTGTGACACCAGCAGTGGGAGAGCCCCTGACTATACTTCCAGGCATTTCCAAGGACATGTCTGCAGGGAACATGCCTGTGGGAATGGTACAAGAAGGTCCACCATGCAGCTCTTCTCCTGGCCACGGCTGTAACTGAGAGCTGATGCTGCAGGGAAAAGAAAAGGGGCTTCATCCTTTCCCAATTATTGGCGTCTTTTCCAAGAGACTCAACAGCAGCAGATAGATTCTGCTCGGTATGTTAAGGTCCGGTACTGTACAAATGGGATACACTGGCCATAGTGAGTCTATATGGCAACTCAGACCAAGCCTGTGTATCACCAAGGATGCATAGATCACTGAAGATGCATACAGATCGGCAGGGATTTTGGAATAAGTATTTCCATTAAAGCAATTCTATCTCTGAGTCTGCTTACAGTTCCTTTCAATGAGTGGCTATAGAAATTGGAGGATTGGTGTAAAACAAATTCAGGGGAGCTTGGGAATAATGCCATTTTCTAATTCCAGTTTCATTTCCGCTTTTGGTGTCAAAAGAAAGCAACTATGACCAAAACAGATCATGATCAGCTCATATAACTAATTTTCTAGACATATTTTTGTTTTGAAATTTTGCTTTGTTCATTAATTGTTTTGGGGAAAGTGCAACATGTAACTGCATAGAGCTTTTGTGTAGTGTTTCTTTAAATGCTGACCTATACAGTATTTCTGTGATCTTTTTTAACATTGTACTTTTTTCTAAGTTCTTTTTCTATGAACTACAGAATCAACTCAGTTTTTTTGGTGGAATGCTTGTATAGTTGTTACAAAATCCCTCTCATAGAAACCAGAGTAAGTAAGATCCAAATATAGCTAAATATTTCCGTCGGGATAGAGCCCAGAAGCTCTGAAAATGAGGGTGGTGAAACACTGGCACAGGTTGCCCATAGTGGTGGTAGATGTGCCACCTCTGTAAAAACTGGACGTCAGGTTGGACGAGGCTCTGAGCAACCTGATCTAGTTGAGGATGTCCCTGCTTATTGCAGGGGAGGTTGGACTAAATGATCTTTAAAGGTCCCTTCCAACCTAAACTATTCTATGATTTTGTGATTGTCATAGCAGAAGCTGCTTCAATGAGATTTTGGAGCTGTCTGCCCAGAACAGCACTAAACCAACATGACAACCATCGAGGGTGCAATATATCCCATTAAATTCAAGTTATCCCATTAAGCTTTCATCTTGGTACTCTTAGCAACTTGCTCTCCTTCCGAAACCTCCCTAGTTGATAGAAGCTCCTGTGACATGCGCGTTCTGGGATTTCTCCCATAGTCCAGGGCAGGAGATAGTCCAGGGAAGCAGAAAACATAATTTGCTTTGCTTAAAACCACCTGCTCCCAGCTGATATTGTTTCTTTTCCTGTGAAGATTTTACGTGGGGAGAGGGATGTGGAAAAGGGTGAAGGGGGAGAATGAAAGGCAAATGCTTGCCATTCGAGGAGACCTGAACATTAAAGACAACAGTGATCTTCTTATGCATGCAAGACTTTACAAAACCACCAGTGTTTCTCAATATGCCACTACCTATTAAGGGCACAGCTATAAGCTCGGTACTTTGCAGAGAGTAGGAGAATACCACCTGGACAGCTGCTGCAAAAAAAAATGCAGCTACCGAAATAGGTCCAAAGCGAAAGTATTAAATGGTCAGGTTTTAATATCTGGATTATTTATGTTGGGGTCTCACTGGTTAGGATAAAAGCATCTTCCATTCTAAAGGTCAGGAAATGCCATCCAGCCCTAAATCAGTCCTGTTATGCTAGATAGAATATGCACATACTAGGATACCAGCTGATTACATGACCTTGCAGTATCTTTTCTGTGAGCACAAGAAGTATTCCGAGAGCAAATAAGCAAACTGATGGATGATGACGCAAGGTGAAAGGAAAGAAGGAGCATCCCCTCAAGGAGTTTCTATTCCGATGTGTTCTCCACATTTGTCATGAAATATTAGACAGCAAGGATAGTCCAAAACTCCCCAAGTCTCACTGCCAAACGATTGAGCCTTTGTAATTTTTTGCAATAGTTAAGAATTTAGGGGTGGGATACTTTTCTTGTTGTTTTGGTTTTTTGGTTTTTTTTTTTTGTTTGTTTGTTTTTTTTTTTAAATTTCTATCTTGATTCTAGAGAGCACCAACTACTGAAAGCAATCCTCTAGAGACAAAATATCGATTTCCCCCTTGTTCTTCATTCTGTTTGAACTCTACAACTTCCCTAATTCCCCCAGGGAACAATTCTCTTCCCTACAGAGCTACAATCAGTTTCAAAATTGACTTGAAAACAAGAAAACAAAAATCTGCCTTTCTTTTTCTTGTGTTCTAAAAGTTCTGACAAGGCCCTTTCTCCAGAGAGCCATCTTCTTCAATCTTTTTGTGTTTACTGTCACCTGCCAGCATTTTGTTCTGCATTAAGGAGACAGTAAGCTAGCTATTCTGCATTCTTTTTGTGGCTTCTTCTACCCACAGGCCAGCTTCCTACACGATGTATCTGAATCTGGTCTTCAGCCTGATCCCTATCGATTGCTCTGATTACTTGTCTACACCTAGAACATTCATATTATTTCATAGGTGGGTCTCTTTAATTGCCTGTATTTTCACTTGTCTTTCTCTCTACTTTCTTTTTCAGTTTGCTCTGCTTCTGTGAAAAATTAGAGGCCAGGACTGCGTGTAGGGGCATCACACAGGAGCCTTCTTTAGTGAGATACTAACTATTAATCTATAGCAGGAATCCCTTATTTCTGCTGGAGTTCTGTATTAAATTACATGGATACTTAATTAGACAGACTTAATGTGATTTTAAATATCCACATGGCTTGTGCAATTATTATTCAGCCTTGTGTAGCTTCCCTCTACCTATGATATACTCTGTCTGATGAGGGTAGTGACACAAACACAGAAGCAAAAGATGTCTCTCTGCCATTCCAAGCATCATGTCATTCCTCTTTTATGAAATATTTTGAGATCCTCAGACAGTAGGCGTTTCACTGAAATAAAGAGCAGTATCAAAATATTGGCTCATTTCCTCACCTACTATAGCTATACACTAGTCACGCTTCCTCACCCTGCCTGGGGCCAGAATGCTATTTGGAGCATGGACCTGAATATCAGATCCTATGTATGGCATACTTTTAGAAGGCCAGAGACCTCTGTTCAGCTGCCACTGGCCAGAAAGCTGGGTTGCTTCTCTCTTGTCTCCATGGTCATTCACTTTCCAGGATCTGTATCCCATTTGTACATTCAATTTTCCAGCTTCATAGGGACGCGGATAAACAGTTTGCTGCTTCTACAGCACTTTATAGAAGAAGAACCTAACACAAAGGTTTCAGAACAAATTGTTCCAGTCAGAAGAAAAATATAAAAATCTGGGTAAGAACATGCATGCTTCTCACCACTTTTATTTGATGACATTTTTTCTGGTGGAATAATACACTTGCGTGATTGCCCTCAATCATGACTTTCCCTCTGGAACATGGCCTATGTTGTCTCTTTCCCAGTCAGCTTTTTTTGCCCAATGTCAGATGGATATTCAGTTCCTAAAAAGCTGGTGGTGTTCCCCTTGCAGTTAACATAGCTTGCTTTGTCAAAAATCCTACTAGGAGAGTGGTGCCCTTATGTTTGGTTGTACAGGAATTTTCTTCTTTCCTAGGCATGGCCTGGAAAGAACTGTTTTCATTCAAGGCAAGCATCACCCTTTGCATAAACACGTCACAAGTTCTGATAGAAAGCATTCAATAACTTTGAGAAATCACAAATAGCAAGACATAAGTTCTACTACAACAGCCTTTTGGACAGAAATGTTCCAACTGTAGCAGGTCCCAGCTGTAGAAATAATGGAGATAATTCTCCAGAGAATCCATGTGGTCAGTGATTTCGTGGGTTCACTCTGACAATAGTCTGAATCATTTCTGTCTTTATTAGCTCTGCTTCTAAACCTAGAGAACACCGTATCACTGAATAACCTCTGAGCCCACTCCCACTTTCTCTTTGAAGCTGTTGTTAAAGAAGATATCCGTCTACTGACATCTGTTTGAAGGGAAAAATCCAATCACTCTCTCATAGCAGGAGTCTAAGGCTTAGTTTTGTGTCCTCCACAGCCAGAGAACATGCACCACTACTTAATCTTGTGTTTAAGAAATGTTTACAAGACATGTCACAAAGCTAGGAGTTCTCAGCTGAAGAGCTTTTACTACCTGCTTAACTTGTAGCCAGCTTAGTCTTGTACTATTTTAAGATTTTTCTGCTTTGGAAAATCTCATTTCAGTTTTAAAATATTAGTGGTGCTGCAATGTTATTTCCATGGTGCCCTGCTTAGCTCCAGGTCACTTATATTTTGTCAATCAGTCCTACGGTGTTAGTTATTTATCTATCACTTAATAACCATGCTGCAGAGAATAATTTATCTGGCATAGCATGGTAATTTGTACTATAATTTCACCCCTGCTGCTGCAGACCTGCATTCCGTTACAGCAATGATTGAGGAAAATTAAGATTCCTAGGTCACACTTTGGGCTCTATGTTTTCTGCCTTTTGTAATTTCATTTCACTTCATCATCTTTGATTGAAGAAAGGGTTCATCTAGAAACGTGAGAAGTGGCAAAAATCACCATGTTGTTCAGCCCACTAGGACACCGTTCACGAAGGTAAAGGGAAAGGGGACTGTGCAGTGTTGAAATCGGCTCGGGAGACTCCTCTGCCACAAAAGTTGCACCCATTGCTCTGCTCTGCAGACAAGCTTAAACTACGCTTTGTGTGTTTCTCTCTTCTATTAGAAATGTACATAAAACATACACCTAACACTGATGCATCCTTTTCCCCAAAGTCTAGCCTGCATTAGTGTCAGTCAGGTATAGAATACAACCTTATCAGACACTAATCTGCACTAATTTAGGAGCCATTTATTGCAACTAAATGTGAAACAAGAAAAGGGGGTAAATATAAAGAAAGTACAGAAGGCTGAAAGACAAGGTAAAAAATGTTTCTCATTGAATTTACTGAGCGTCTTTTACAGAGCATAATAGACATACATTACTTTTTTAAAACCATGATTTTTAATATAATGAGTAGATGGTGGAACTTCTTGCAGTTCCAGTGGCGAGCCACCATGGAAATACTCTATTTCAGGTATTCACGTTCAGACTGAAGAAAAGGTGGGGACTATAACATGCATTGAGCAATGTCTTTTATCCATTGCCTGCTATTAAGTGCTACCATTTTGTCCGTTCTTTCTGTGGAACAGAGAAACTTTCACATTCAAATTGTCTCCAGATGTAGCATTCTTCGAGAAAGGTGTTAGAGATGGCCATTTTCTGATGCAAGCAAAATTGATTGATGCCTGCTAAAATGAGGCTTCAGTCAGACTTCTAAGTGCTAAGGACATATAAATAGTAACAGAATCAGCAATATCAGTTTTATGGAGATTAATTCAAATGCGAGCCCTGCTCTGAGAGATTCAGGGGACTTGCCACAGACCTAATTCTGCATCCCTAGCATTTATTTATTTATTTCTAGGTGGGATTATTTTCTCTGGAGAAGAGCTTCTACAGAAATTGCAGAGCAGCCAGTGAGTATCATCTGCTTATCCAGTGTTGACAAGTTGTTCTTTTCTCTGTTTTTTGAGTAAGATACTCCTGTGTTTGCTGTTATATTTACTTCAGCTCTGCTTCTGTATTGCAGAACAATCTAGTAAGGAAAGGCTATTCTCATCATGAATCATTTCTTTCTCGATTGCGCTTTATCTCCATAGCACACTAAGCTCGTTTAAGGGGTACTTCAACCTGGTACCTCAATTCTAATTCTCAGAATTTACTTGTATAAGACTAGGGAGTTCAGCTTGGACCCGTATTTCTTTGTTTAACAAAGCACCCAAGGGGTAGATATCTGCTAACAAATACAGATGTGGTGAGCCTACAGTCTGAATGATGTTTTTGTTATTTGCAAGTAACAAATAACATTGTACTGGTAAACCAGCTGACTATCTTTTTTCATTAACACAATCTCAGACAGTCTATCTAGAAGCAGTTCTGAGCACATACTGTTGAGTTATCTACACAATAAATGAATCAATGAAAAATATTATGTAGAAGAAGGACTCAGGAGAAACTGCTAATTGGGTAACAATACATAAAACTTCTTAAAGATTAGTTAACTCCATGTTATTTTGGACTTGTATAGTTTTACCAGAACTGTTTTACCTGAACTTTTAGTGACGGAGGAAATATTCATGAAACATGACAGCATCTGGAAGTAAGCAGGGCAGAAAGAATTCATTACTGCTGGTTTTCCATCTTCAGAAATCCTGATGAAGTCCTAACATCAAACCATCAGTCTGAGAAGAACCACAATCAACTATCTTGATTGTGGTATGGGTCCCCATCTTGGTTTATTTGTACATAGTTTCTTGCTTGCTAAGCTGAGACATAAACTCTCATACATGGCTTTGAGGCTAAGTTATTGGAAAACGTTAGTTCTTTTTCTGTTATTTCCCTTTCAAGGATGACTTCCTCCTCACCACCTCCCAGGTCTTATCTTGCAGGTGTTCCTTCCATTTCTAGCTCAGACTCTAGCAGGTGGTTAGTCAACTTCAGCATGACTTTGAGTAATTGAGCTCAAGCTCCTCTTTGGCAGGGAATCAAGCCTTACAAATTTACATCTAAACTTTATATCCTTTTGTGCATTTATCCTCTCCAGGTGGTGGGTGATAAGCATCCACACTTCCATTCCCTCTAATCTCTACAGAAAATGCAGACAAGCCTTCCTAATGGTCTTTTGAAAACAATGAAGATTTTTTGAAAAAAAAAATATTAAATGGTCCATTATTTAAAAAAAAATAAAAAGGTTGAGTGTGGATTATGGTGCTATAAAATATGCCATTTGGCTGATCTTCCTCTTGTTGCTTGTGCTGGCCTTGGGGGCAGATAGTACCAAAAGTTTATGAGAATTGCCTTTGACCACTTTTGGAGGGAAAGGCTGCAGACAAACTGAACAAGCTCTAGAAAACTTCTGGGAGTTTGTATGACTTACAGAGTTGGACAAGGTGGGCAGAAGGACAGGTAGAGCAGTTTGTGCATGAAAGTTTGGTTTACATAGAATCATAGAAAAATTTAGGTTGGAAAAGACCTTTAAGATCATCAAGTCCAACCGTTAACCTGACACTGCCAAGTCCGCCACTAAACCATGTCCCTAAGTGCCACATCTACACGTCTTTTAAATACCTCCAGGGATGGTGACTCAACCACTTCCCTGGGCAGCCTGTTCCTATGCTTGACAACCCTTTCAGTAAAGAAATTTTTCCTAATATCCAAACTAAACCTCCCCTGCCACAACTTGAGGCCATTTCCTCTTGTCCTATCGCTTGTTGGGAGAACAGACCAACCCCCACCTCACTACAACCTCCTTTCAGGTAGTTGTAGAGAGCGATAAGGTCTCCCCTCAGCCCCCTTTCCTCCAGACTAAACAACTCCAGTTGCCTCAGCTGCTCCTCATAAGACTTGTGCTCTAGACCCTTCACCAGCTTCATTGCCCTTCTCTGGACATGCTCCAGAACCTCAATGTCTTTCTTGTAGTGAGGGGCCCAAAACTGAACACAGTATTTGAGGTGCAGCCTCACCAGTGCTAAGTACAGGGGGACGGTCACTTCCCTAGTCCTGCTGGCTGCATTATTTCAGATATAAGCCAGGATGCTGTTGGCCTTCTTGGCCACCTGGGCACTTTGCTGGCTCATATTCAGATGGCTGTTGACCAACACCCCCAGGTTCTTTTCAGCTGGGAAGCTTTCCAGCCACTCTTCCCCAGGCATGTAGTGTTGCATGAGGTTGTCATGACCCAAGTGCAGAACCTGGCACTTGGCTTTGTTGAACCTCATACAATTGGCCTTGTCCCATTGACCCAACCTGTGCAGATTGCTCAGAGCTCACCTTCATGTGGTAAGAGTATGATCAGGAGAAACTCCACCCTAGTTTAGGTCTGAGTCCATCCACATGGGATGCTTTGGAAAGCCAGGACTTGGCGCCTGAGTCCTGGCCTATCTGTCAAGGAGTGCTAGGTTTCAGACATTGCACTCAAGCTTTAAGTCAGCTAAAAGCTTGTAGGTAGCCACATGTCTTTTTAATACCTTTTCTGAAATTTGAGAGCAGGTTAAGCCCTCTGTGTAAATACAGCCCAAAATAGATACTGGCATACTGCAAGCAATGTTTTAAATGCAGAAACATTTTAGATACCAAGATAGATATGAAGACTAAATCTTTGTATCTGCCTTGTGCTAACTTTACACTGATGTAACAGCAGATTTTAATCTTAGAGACACATCCATCAGCATATTGCAGTGATATGGAAACTAGTCATAATGGAACAAATTGCCACAGCTGACCAAGTCCTTGGAGTACAGTAAATCCTGGAGGAGTTGTTCTCTTTATACTAACACCAATTTTTGCTTTCAGGTGAAGAAAGATTATTCTGCATTTCTATAGCACCACATAAAGATTTTGGGCACAGAGCCTAGAAGATAATTTAGATACCAGGGCAACTGATAGGAGGGAAGTGAAGAACTCCTCTGCCTTTCTTTTCATTTTCTTTTAAGTCTTAAATTGCTTTCTAGTAGTGTGGAAGAATCTGATACCTCATATGGAGTCTCCATCCTTCTCACCTTGCAAGCCAGATGAGACAGTGGAGTGAGCAACCTTTTATCACTGGGCAGAGGTCATCTCAGCTGAGCCAGGAGTGAGAACATTTCCACAGTATCAACCCATAAATGAAACGGAGAAAAATACTTTGCAGTTTGCTTCTTTATTGATAAAGGCCACTTTCTGGGGGTCTGTTTTTCCCCACTGATGGTTTTCAGTCATCCCTGTGCTACCGCTGTTTTTTTACTCATTCAACTTCTCTACCCGGCCTTTTCACATGCCCTTTTTCTCCTCATCCATCTTGACTGTCTCCCTTATGGATTCCGCTACCAGAAAGAAATGGTTTCTTCAGCAGTAGTTGGTCCATGTACCAGTGTTTTGCACAAAGGTTGTGGTTCCTCCCACCCCTTTTGCCTCATATAGAAGTGTTAGCACCCTCTTTTGATTTGACAAATCTTTTCAGGTTTCCCTCCTTTCACGTGTGTCTGTATGTGCCTACCACCCTTTGCAAAAGAAATAAAATACGAATTTTCATCAATTATTCTCTTAGACTCTAGGAACATTTTAACACTGCCCTTTATAAATGCAAATAAAAAGCTGAGATGACTGGGACTTTACTTCCAGTGCCTGTAAACTGCCTTGCATTGTCTTGGGAACTACTATCATATAAATAGCAATAAAGCCCGTGATTCAGAAGCTCAGAGGAGGAGCATTTCCAGAATAGACAGAGAAAGGCAAAGTACTGGTCCTGCTGTTTTTCAGTGTCCTATCATTACAAGTAGAACATGCTGGTCTGGCTCTAACTAGCTTACCTGAAAATCGATAGATGTCTGCCTTCTCTAAGCAGCATTTGCTTGCCTTTGTCACTACAAAGTCACTACATTTCTGACTTTGAAATCTGCAATCTACATTATTCCCTGGCTGCATAATTTGAAGTTAATTATTTGTACATCTGCTTACAAAATCTGATTATTTTAAAAGGTTATTTCTCTCTGTACTTGGTCGGTTATTTAGATCATTTGGAAGGTTATGTCCCTAGCTGGTTTCTTGTCCGTTGTTTATCTTTGAAAAGACAGTTTTTATGGTGTTGTTTGTTTAACTTGACCACTCAGTGGCATTCACAACTCTACACTAGGATGCAAAGCCGTTTAACACACCACCAAAGTATCCTGCTTAAGCAAGAGTTTCTGGCAAAGGTGTGCATTCTGCAGTGATGGCTGCTCCTGCTGCCCGCAACCCCACCAGACCCCCTCTGGAGCAGCCAGCATGAACTTTGCCTGCTGTCTCATGGATTAACAGCAAAGAAGCATTCCCCGTTCTGACATACAGCCTAGAGGAACACTGTAGTATTAGCAGACCATATGAACTGCAGTCTCAGAGAAAGAAAAGAAAAAAAAAAATCTATGTGAGAAACGGTGCTCTTTTGTTATTGTCATTGGTTTTGCATACTGGACTGGGTGCTTTGCCTGGCTGAACTTCCAGAGTGTCCCATTCCACCAGGTCCTGCAGCAAACCTCTGAGAACTGAATGGAGGAAGCAGCTCTGTCCAGGCAGCCTTCTCCAAGGATCTGGGCTTCCCATTTCACAAGGAACAAGTTTTTGAGAGAAAATGGTCCTCTCTTTGTGTTTATTTATTTTCCTGTGGAAGGACCATAGCAGCACAGACCAAATGAATCAGGATCTATGACTCTTACATCATGCTAACAACTTTTCTTTCCATATCAATGGAAAAGATCCACCTTTTGCGCCCATCTAAACAGCTGCTCTGTGTGTGTGTGTGTACACGCATTTAGAAGCATGCTTTACCAAACGAATTGGATCTCCTAGAGAGACACCTGGGGATAACGTGTAGTTGCCTCCCACTGGTATGCCCGTTACATCCATATTTATAAACAACTTTATCCTCAGAACAGGAGCCATTAAATCACTATCCCTGAGGCTGCTCTGGCTGTGGTAGATAAACGTAAGCATATCTATGTATTTTTATGTCTAAGGATTGTAAGCCTGCATAGAGAGTTAAAAAGGGCAAAAGTTCAAAGTAGGATATGATTGAATGGATGGATGGTAGGAAATAGGATCAGATGAGAGTACAGTGCCTTGTATGGAAGGAAGTCTGCTCATTAGCAATGCAGAGATGCTGTAGCCAAGAGCCAGGCAAGTGTCTCTGAGGAGCAACATTTGAGAAGTCTACAGGCACAGGATGCCTGTGAACAGCAGGAAGGTGACTGAGGGACCACAAAAAACTCTAGAAGCTTTGAAATGTTTCAAAGATTGCATTCTCCCCTGCATGAACATGCTAATCTGACCTGAGTAGGGAGTGATGCAGCTTGTAAAAGTAAAATCAGAGTTTTCCATCTACTTTTGTTTTTACACAATGTCCATCTTGTACTGTCTTAAAATCCTGATGTTTAGCTGATTTTTTCTAATCTTGCATTCAGCTGGGGTCTGTCCTGTAGATACAGAGTTCCATGGAAGGACACTGGTTCCTGCTGGGGATATTGTTCATTCCCAGCATGATATAGGTGTACTATATCCCTGCCTGTTGCTTTAAATTAGTGGTGTTTTATTTCACTTCCTTTATACTTGCATACATGCCAAGCTTACGGAAGGTGTTTGCTAGACAGTTTTGGAGACTGAAAGCTGCTTTAGCAGGTGAGTTGAATGGCTTGAAGCCAAACAAGAACTTCAGGATACATTCATATGGCCTAGATGGCACATTCAGATAATCCAGAAGCTTCTTTGGTGTTTATTTACTGCATTTCTTGTATGTCATTGGCTGCAGTGACAGCTTGAGGTGGTCAATGTTAAACACATAGAGCAAGATCTGCCTGAACCTACAGAAGGTCATAAACAGTGATTCAGAGATAATCTTTCATCTGGTTGAAGAAAGCTGTTTACAGCACCTGCTTTGAAGTCCAGTGATGACTGCCTTGATGGTGCCTTCACCTCAGTCTTTACTGGTAAGACTGGCCTTCAGGATCCCAGGTCCAACACCAGAGGGAAAGTCTGGAGCAAGGAAGACTTGCCTTCTTGCTGGATAAAGAGCAGGTTATGGAGCATGTAAACAAACTGGGCACTAACAAGTCTACAGGGCCTTATGGGCCACACTCACAAGTCCTCACAGAGCTGGCTGGTATAACAGAGAGGCCACTCTCTTTTATCTTTGAAAGGCTGTAGCAACTGAGAGAGGTTCCTGAAGGCTGTAAGAGAGCAAATGCCACTCCTGTGTTCATGAAAGGCAAGAAGAAGGATCTGGTGAACTACAGGCTCAGCAGCCTCATCTCAATTCCTGGGAAGGTGGTCAAGCAGCTAATCCCGGGAACCATTTCCAGACATGTAAAGAACAAGAATGTTATCAGGAGTAGTCAGCATGGAATAATGAAGGGGGAGTCACACTTAACCAACTCAATAGTCTGCTATAAAGAGTTGACTAGCTCGGTGGATGCGGGGAGAGCAGCAGATGCTGTTTACTGCAACTTTAGTAAGGCTTTTGACACTGTCTCTGATAACAACCTTATAGACTAGCTGACAAAGTATGGATTAGAGAAGTGGACAGTGAGGTGGGTTAAAAAATGGTTAAACAGCTGGGCCCAGAGGGTTGTAATCAGCAGGAAAAAGACCAGTTGGAGGCAAGTCACTGGGTGCATCCCAGGGATTGATACTGGGATCAGTACTGTTTAACATCTTTGTTACTGATGTGGACAATAGGCTAGAGCGTGTTCTCTATTAGTTTACTGATGATACAAAACTGGAAGGAGTTATTGATACAGTGGATGGCTGTGTTGCCATTCAGAGTGATCTCAACATGGTGGAGAAATGCGCAGAGAGGAACCTCATGAAGTTCCACAAAAGGAAGTGCAAAGTCATGTTTCTGGGGAGGAATAACCCCATGCACCAGCACAGGCTGGAGGCCGACTGGCTGGAAAGCAGCTCTGCAGAGAAGGATCTGTGAGTCCCAGACAACAAACTAACCATAAGCCAGCAATGTGTCCTTGTGGTGAAGAAGTTCAACACCATCCTGGGCTGCATTAGGAAGGGCATTGCCGTCAGTTTGAAAGAGGTGATTCTTCTCCTCTACTCAGCCCTGGTGAGACACATCTGGAGAGCTGGGTCCCCACAGGTTGGCCCATAGGCTGAAGTTCTCATATCTTACACTGTTCTTTTCTTGATAGAGTGAGGGTTGTATTGTGTCCCACTTGGCCACAGGGCTTGTTTTATGGTGAAAAGAGTTTAGTCTTCACCGCTGTTCCATACAGGACTTCTTGTCTGAGCCCAGCCTCAGAGGCATCTGCTTCAATTCTACATCTGAGTACTACAATAGCTTTTTTTTTGGCAAAAGATTTCTAATTTTTCATAGGAAGGACCTCATGCATGTGCCAGATGAAGTGGTGACTGGAAGGTGGAGATTAGTAGATGGAACAGATGTGTCTGCAAGAAAACCCCTGCTATAATCCAGAGGGATTTATGAAACATTTGTCCTCCTCCTTGATGTGCCCCCTACATTATGGTCCTCCTTCTCTGTAATGCATGAGGGAAATCTAATGTCTAATTTGCTCTAATGCAAATAATTGGAATCCATTTTTCTTAAACAAAGTGATGCTTATCTGGATCTCTTTGACAGGACATAAGAACTGAAGCATAAAAAAAAAAAGAAGACTAAACTTAAAGGCATTGCAGACCTATTTTGTACAGACAGTAACCATGTCCTGGCTACTTTAACTTCATTTTTCTATTTTTTAGATCACACAAAATAGCTTGTTCTTTTAAAAAAATATTTATTTATTTTTAAACACAGAGAATTGGGTACAATAGCAACTTGCCTGCAGGCTGCAGCCCAACATTATTTTACTCGTTAACGTAAACCAGTAAAACAATACTGGCCAAATACAGCTTTGTTATCGCTTTGCGACCTTCTTGAGTTCATGGGGCTGTAAGGGATAAAGAGCAGCTGTCTGACTTCATGTAACTGGCTGAAATAGAATGTGTAAACTTAATACTTACTGTAGGGCAATGACCATTTATTTTGGATTCATGTTACTGACTGCGGTTATATTCAGCCCAGGAAAGGAGAATGCTGTGCTGCCAGTGTTGTGATAAGAGAATGATACAAGACAAAAATAAACAATTAAGCTATTAAAAGATGGCATCCTGAGATGATTTAAGAAATCAAAACCACTTGGGGCAAAGAAGATAGCTGACACAAACTGAGACAAGCACAAGAGAGGGCTTATAGAGCAAACTCATCTCTGAAACAATTCCTTTCCCTTTAGTAGAGCTACAGTAGGTATAAACTTGACCTATATGGGTCACCTTGATATAAAGGAGGGATGTCCAAAGTCTTAAAATAAATTGTTCTTCATTTTGGAACTGTTGCCTACATAGAGCAGGAACTGACCATATATTGTGCTGAGTGGCTCATCTGGGAATGTATGCTACAAACTGTGCAAGCTCAGTTAATGGAAATAATGAGCATGGGGTTTTTTTTTAACCTGATTTCCCAAGAAAACACACTTTATACAAGCTCCCTGGTTGAGTACATTGTCTCAAAGGAGATTGTTTCCTGATAACTTTTGAATCTATTGACTACTTTCAAGCAAATTTAACAAATAAATATAGGTGAAAAAACTACTTTATTTCTACAGATTTTGGGAAAATTGAGAGAGACCCTTCTTGCTGCCTTTAACAGAGGAAACACCAATAATCTGACCTTTTATTAGAATAACAGATGATCTACCCAAGAAAGAGATTTAGTTCATTAATTCTGCTACTCAAAGAATTATTTGTTTCACTTCTCATCTCTCCTCCTTTTTCATATGGGAGCTCCCTACTGAAACTTTGAATTACTCTTAGCTATCTGTGGGCAAATGTCTTACCCTTAATTAAGAGACTCATGTGTAGCCTTGTGTTCATAACAACTGGACATGGACTTCATCTTTGGTACATTTCGTCATACTGAGCAGTCACTGTCAAAGTGAGTACAAGGCTGAGCTGTGTGAGAATGGAAAACTTTATCTGTTGTCCACTTATATGCATAGCTTCCAGGCTGGAGAACCTGTCATTAAACATTATACAAACTCCTAATGAGTTTATAGGCTAAAAAGAGAGTAAGAGAAATAGAGGCATTGGGCTTGCTCGGAGCTAAACAGAAAACTAGTGATGAGAACCAGGACTCAGATCCTAATCTGTAATCTGAACTGTATCTTTTAGCCCCACAGGCCTGTTCTTCTTAGCTCTATTCTATTGCTCTTGAGAAACAGCTGATGTCAGAAGTGTATCTGTAAAGAGACTATCTTTCCTTTCTTTTTCTTCCCCCTGCTGTTGAAATAATTTCCTGTCTTAGCTGGTTAACCTTTCCCACTCATTTCTATTTTCATGTAATTTCTTATTATAGTTGCAAGTTAATCACAAATCTGTTGAGAGACTTCTCTTTAATCTAGCAGCCTTCGTTTACTTTCTGTGTCATTTAGAACAGTTGTGCTATGGTTAAGAGTGTCCAATTACATTCACTGCAGGAGAAAAAAACAAGAGATCAGCAGCCTACAATTTCAGCTGAAGATATCATCAAATGGGAAAACAAATTAGGTGCCTAAAAATAAAATTAAGGATAAGGATTCACATGCCAGATTTGCTTGTACTCAGTGACACAGAATGACTGGTCAGGTAATTGTTAACCTTTTCTCCCTAAATAAGAAAAAGTGGGGTGATTTTTTTTTTTTAAACAGTTGTAAACCACAGGAGAGGCAGTCTTGTAGAATCTGTACGGAGGATGTATTTTAGAGCACCTGCCACTCCAGTTTCTTAAATCTCATTGTGCGCTTGCTGTCACATAGCAAAACACCAGAGATTTCTCTGACTCAATCAATAGATTCATATCCTAATACAAAAAATATAAAAACCCCCATCTTCTGTATGGTGATGATGAAGAAACTGCTGCAAAAGGGGATATAACACACATCGAATAGTGGGGTATGTGCACCTTTGCTTGCGTTCTTCCTTCCTCCCTCCTTCCATCTCTCCTTTTCTTTCTTCCTCCCACTTTCCCTTCCTTCCTCCCTCCCTTTCTCCCTTCCTCCCTTTCTCCCATCCCTCCCTTCCTCCTGCCCTCCCTTGCTCCCTCTCTTCATAGGGATCTACTAAATAATACTTTGAAACAAATCTGGTTTCTCCCATCCATCCATCAAAGAGTTCATGTGTTCATCAGTGCTCTGAAAGCTCCTCAGTTAGGAAAAATTTATTACCTGGACGGTCATGGTTTCAAATGCAGACTTGGATACATCATACTTGTCTACATTTCCAGAATACACAGAAAGTGGTAAACACTTTCCGTCATGCACGCGATCACTGCCTCATTTTAAGCATCTGCCTCAGAACTTTCCAATAACTGCACCGTGAACTATCTTTAGCACCAAGATGTGTCTTTCCTGAGCAGGTCAATAGATTATTAAAGCACTAAGCAACTAAAACAAGCAATTCTGGACGTAGAGAGAAAATGAATAAAAGTCTCCGTCTAGTTGTCCAAATAATTAAAGGTCTCCTAGAAAAATCGGAGATGATATCCCACTCAAGAACGCTTGATAGAATGAACTTGACAGAAGAGCAGCTCTTTACAGCTGAATTTCAGATATTATTAATCTGTCAGGCTCTCCAAAAAGGCCAGGAATCACATACTTCCCAGAATAACTCCATGTTCTCCAATGGGCAAAACCATGTTGTCAAATATCAGTCCTTATAACTTGTCTGCCATAAATATTCTTCAAGAGTAAATATAATAGAGTAATTTTCCAGGCACCAGATTGATTAAAATTGCAAACTACAATTCAGAGCTTGAAATTCAGCACATGAAACAGCCTAAGCTCGGATTCATTGCCCAAGTTACCATGGCATCTTCTGAAATCATAAAAAGCAAACAAGCCCAGCAATATAATCGAGCCTTTAAAGGGGAAATCTGTCCTCAATTCAGAAGTAATAAAAGGTCAATCTGTTTCAGGTCTGTGTGGCTTAAAATTCTCTTGGACGAACTGAAGATGGGTTGGTGGCCTGTGCATGCATGTGTGTACATTTCTGCCTTTAACGTGTCTGTACCCCATTTCTCAGCTTTCAGTGCATAAATCAGTGTGTGCCAGCACTTATATGAAAGTGTAAATAAAAGGGGCTTGATGACTCACTGCCCAATGGCAACAACTACAGTATTTCACAGGCAGGACCGCAGCTGCTATCCACCTACCCTTGAATTGGCTCAATATATCCTGTCAGGGTGGACGTTACTGACTTGCCTCATTTGTCTGTGCTAACGGGCTCTCTTTGGAGAAGGAAATGGGGGAAGCGAGACAAACCGTAATGAAACTGCCCTTGCAAGATTCAAAGATAAGTACTGCAAATGCTCTATCGTTTCAAGTCTCTCTAAGTTATTCATCACACAATGTATGCACCTCCTGGTTTTGGTAGCTTGCCGATGACCTGCACGGGGGCAAGGGGTAGCATGGGGAAGCCCTCTTCCACTCCACGTCAGGAGTTGGGGGCTGCAGAAACATGATGGGGAGTGGGCAGATGGAGGGCAGGCTCCAGGTGGTGCCTCCATGATGTGGTGTCTGTCTCTGGGGGACAGCAGCAGCCCTTGAACTGCTGCACTTGTTCAGTTGCCTTGTGTATATCTATCTATCTATCTATAAATATATATATACACAGACACATGTATATGTGTTACTGCCTACTGAAGCATTATTAGTGATAAACAAATAGGAGCTGAACCTAAATGCAGAAGAACACTGACTATTTCCACATCATCTGATTTCAAGAAGCGGAGAAGATTTGTTCATTGCCGGAGAGAGTTGAATAGGAGGAAGGTAAAATTACAGTCTTTTCAAGATAATGTATAGGATGCTGTTGTGTAGAACTCTGTTTCTGGCCTCTTTCTGCACAGAAGAAAGCATGGCTCTACATAGGAAACTATGCTCAGTTATCCTAAAATCCTGGAGCATTGTATTCTGGGCATTCCACTTTTCTCTTAAAGTAGTAGTTAAATCAGAGTAATTTATGCCCAGTTACACTAATATATCCTGATACTGAAGCATTTGCTTCTGGCCCCAGATTACTGTTTTCGTCACCAGATATTTGTTTCTTTGTTGTGCGCGCTTACACACAAGATTAAGTTTTTTTTAACATTTGTGCATTTTTCAATACCTGGATATTCCTACATTAAGATTGGCTCTTCATCGATCGCTGCAAGCTGGAACCAAAGAATTCATGATAAGACTCCTATAACTCCTGCCTAGCCTAATAAATATGGGCTATGAGGCAATGCAATCTGCTGAAACATTGGTGCACATTTTAAACAGTCGTCATGGTGTAAATATTCCTAAATAGAAGTCCATGGTAATCTAATACAATACTGTGATCTGCAATATGGTAATTACAACTGTGACTTGACTCATTAATTTTGGTAACAGTTGTTAAGCAGCTCATTAGGTGGGTATCGAACAGCAGACGTCAATCTGGGGAGCCTCTCAAAACCTTCCAATATTTTTCTTTTCGCAGCAAGGAGCATGGCAGGGGAGGGGGGAGGCTGGACTTGTGGACTTCTGAGCAGTTAAGTTCTGGGCACTTCATGATCTTGGCAAATATTGTGCTAGCTCTGTGAGCCAGCATTAAGCAGATATGATCGTGTAGTACATTTCAACTGCTGGCCTTGAAAAATTCCCCTTTGTTGCTCACATTGCCCGTATCCCAGCAGACCCCTCAGTTTCTACTGACAAACTATAGGGCTAACAGAGTACACCCCTATACAGGATTACACAAAACTGGTCTGTGCTTCCACTTGCTCATTTCGTGTCACACTTGTGTGTGATTTGATGTTCTAATGGGATGATTTTTGGTGCTTACTTGTATTAATTCAGCTATAGTACATCAGTTGGAAATAAACATGCATTAGTTCCTCTTCATATATCTGTATGCTGGTTATGGTGAACAAGATCACAAAATTCAGAGACATGAAAATTAAGGCTGTCAATGGCAAGCACATGATGTATAACATCTTTAACATACTCTTTAATCTCCCTGCTTCTGCATATTTCATCAATTTTCTCTTAGGCACTTAAAGAAATGGCATGACGATGTCCAAGACTGACCAAAAATAAACAGTGCTGTCCAGATAGCCACCTTGCACAGGGGGAATTACAGTTGACTGCAAGTATTTAGCTTTTCTCCCTTGTTCCTAGGTGTTTCTTGAGCAGATTCCTCAAGGGAATTTGAATAGATTGTTCTGAAGCTGACAACAGCAACGCCAATACGCACACACAGGGCCAGGGTCAGACACAGTGTCTGTAGATTTGCACGTAGTTTAATCTTTGAACTGAATGAAGCCTGAAAGTTGTCAAACTTGTCTCCTTCCCCCTCCACAAAACCTGTCCAGCCAGGCACCGAAGTGCCAAGATCACTATCGGAATCTGCAGTAGGAGGGAAAAGCTGGAGCTATTTGAAAGTCGTTAGTAAAATCTCCCAGTCCAACTCTGCCGCCCTTCAGCAGGAACAGAGTCGGGACCACAGCACCTAAATAGTGTCTCCTGCACAGCATATCACAGGTGGCTTTCTGTTGGTGCATTTCCCCTCCTGCCTGCAGCCATGAGTGAAGCCTGCATCTCCAGAAAACAAGGGCCGTTGTCGCTGTGTAGTGTTGTTTCAAAGCAATGGTGTTTTGCAGCTGGCAGCCAGTTTCTGGACTGCAAAATCTTAATCTGCTTTCTTATTGTCAGTCTACTTTCTTGTGGCTCTTCCTTACACCTTTATTTCCCCACACCGTCAACCCAAGACATATCCTGCTTCTAATGTATAAAACTGTGCTGCTAAGAAATGGCAATTTTCTAATATGTAGACCAATTAAACCAATGGTGCAATGTAGCTGCCCTCTGGACATTTATGTATTTTTATGCCCCGAGTGACCGAGTATATTAAATGGTGCTTTTCATCCGCCTTTTTCCTTTCCTATCCTTTAATCATCCTCCTTTCATTCTTGATAAACAGTGATGCTGAATAACACTGTAGATCCTGTACTAGCAGGAGAAGCGCTACTAGTGGCAGCACTTGAGTGACAAACACTGGTCCGTTTATGCCAGCCTTAAGCTTAGCTGAAAGATGAGAGATGTAAAATCCTTACTGTGAATCTGTCCAAGATGTGGTTTGCTGAATCTTTGCAAGCTGGGCTTAAAAAAAGCTCCCAGTGCCTCACTGAGTCAGCTGGACAGTACAGCCAGACAGTTTAAAGTATCTTCTGTCCACAGCTACACTTCATCTCTCTAAATTAACATCTTCCCCTCCCTCACAGCCTCCACACTGGCTCTTAAATAATGATATTGCAAATAACACAGTCAAAATGGTAGGATTTTTTTTCCTGACATACTTTCTGCTATTCAGTCACATATGGAATAAGACTTTTAAAAGCCTGGTTTTCCCCCACAGAATTTGATCTGTCTGCTGTTGAATGCAAGTCAGGTCACCTTCGGTCTGGAACAGCATTTTTTGTCTCTATCTTCCTAAGTATCCACCTATTTTAAAATCTTACTGGCAAAATTCTGCTCTTCTCTCTTTAAATTTGATTCTGTAAAATAAGTTTTAGCAGGCTACTGGTTATTTGAAAGATATTGCAGGTTGGTTCCACCTCCCCTAATGTAAGCTATTGAAAAATTGATTGTCTGTTCCATGTTAGCTGTCCAGGTTCCTTCTGTAGTCAGTGGAGAGATAAATGATTTTGCCCATCCTAGATAAGTATTAGAGGACAAACTCCAAGCTATATATGGGCGGTTAATACTGTGAAGAATACTGCTCCCTCTGACTTAATTGTATAACCAAGGTCCCAATACACTTCAAAGTCAGTCTGGATCTAAGTTCTGACAGCCCACCTGGTTTCCCAGTGCACTAGCAATTTTGCATTTTGTTAAGGAATTTTTATTTAATGCCAGAGTTAGATGGCCTTTTTTATGTGGAATAAGCAATTTATTTTTCCTCTATTTGCTATTTTTCATGCATCCCTGCAAAGAGGAGCTGCTGGATTTTATAAGCTCTTCAGCAAACAGTTGTCTAAAGTCCTGTAAGAGTGGCACCACAGTTCAAGTGATAGCAAAAAGGCGAGTACTTGATCGATCCTCGAAAGTGTTACTAGCACTCACTTCCCTGCCTACCTCCTTTTGCATCACTCACTGTCACATATTTTTAGAGCAGAGCAGTTTTGCTCCTCCAGCTCCGATGTGTGCCTTCTCTGTGCTGCACCAATCTATTTGCCAGAGGTGGGACTTGTAGAGAAAAAGCTCTTTGCCAGATCTTCACTTCGTCCTGTAATCGCCCACTCCCTGTCTCAACGAAAGTTCTGTTTAGCTGTTAGGCAAGCACAAAACCCCACAAATGTGCAAAAATTTGCTCCACTCAGACCATCAGAGACTGAAACTATTTCAAGCCTGGACAAAACCAAAGCTGTTGACTCCTGTTCGAAGGCAGACCAGTCTGTCATGATCTCGTACCGGTGGCCCCTTTGGTGTAGGTGTGCCTGTGCGTGAGTGGAGGCTGCTGGGTCGGAGGGGGCGAGCCCTGGAGGGAGCTACGAAATGTCTTGTAGCATCAGAACGGCAGACAGAAAGGGAAGAGGGAGAAGGATGCGAGTCCTTTGAAGTGTTTGTTTTGCCTCAGATCTCGCATTTAATGTTTATATTCCTCTCCAATGAGGCAGATAACTGCCTGGTGAGAAAAGGAAACTAAAGTTTTTTTCCTACCTACTAAAACCAGTCTCCCAAAGTATCTGTTACAGCAATTTTTATTTTGGAATTGCGTTTTCTTCTATTCGTTTTCTCCTATGAAATCCTCCATGAGATACGGCACTCTTCCTCCCCTTCAGATTTGGTTGCACCCCAGAGGTGAATTTTCTGAAAAATGTTTCTAGCTATGGGTAAGTTATTGGAGAAAGTGGAAAAGGACAGGAAAAGATTAGGAATAAATTCTGCTTTGAGAAAGCAGATTTTGTCAGGTATTTCTTATTTTTAAATGCTCCCAAAATATAGAAATTCTAGTGAGCTTCTTATTCGTATAAAGAAAAATAAAGTGCTATACATTGTGAAGCAGTTGAATTAGTTCATAAACTGTGTATGCTGTGTGCGGTTACGCAGTTACGAGCCACTAGATACAATCAATAATTCTGCCCTATCATTGTACCATAACAATACTGCTTAGGCATAAAGGGCTAACAAAATCCACATCTATTATGAACTACTGTCTCTGTTTTTCTATTGCAACTCCTCACAAGCTACCTTTTTATGTGTGTCAAGTCTCATCTGTGGGGGAAGAATAATTTAGAGGATCAGTAATGGGATGTGGAACATTTCACCTCCAGGTCACTTGTTTGAATCTAACCCTGAACCAGTAGTGATTGAAAATCATTGCCATCTGATTGCTTTCTTTTGCTGGCTTAATGGGTATGAACCATTGGTCCTAGTCTAGAGCATAAAGGACGTGTGTCCACATCAAAAATCTTCCTTCAGATTGTAGTTAGCCTCTTTACACTCCCAGCAGAGAGAGGGCCAGGGTGGAATGGGCAATAGTGAATGAATTGCATTACCCCCATGACCCAGAAGTAGCCTTTTCACGTAAGTGAGATATTCTGGTAGAGTTATGGAGAAACTTTTATTGCCTGCATGATACTCTGCAGAGAGATAGCAAACCAAGCCTCCAAGTCAGCTGATATCACACATTTTTTGAGTGCTAAACTTTCCGAGAGAGTTGGAGTATTTGGGGAGTGACTCTCTAACCTGCACTACCAATCAAGAAAAACTTTTAGCAAAGATTTAAGAATCCTGAAAAAAATTAGCAAGTGTGTGTGAGGAGTGAAGGGGAGTGGGAGAAAACAAAGGCAGAGGTGATGGTCATACAGAAACAAAAAATAACTGAAGCCATGACGTTACTGGCCAAGAATTCGTAACTTGGCTAATGTACTACACACCACAGATTCTCAAGCAAAACCAGACTTTTAGGATGGGTTTTTAGTGATGAATCTCAGCTTCTCTAACTCAGCAGTTTAACTATTATCCTTCCCTTGGCTTCCCTTCTCTTACTTCTTTTGGATTCAACTACATGGTTGCCTGTTAGACACTGTCTGTAACTCAAGACGAACATGCCTGAAGAAGAGAGTCCATAATTACACCAGAGGGAGGAAGTGCTATTTTTAGAAGGCTTTATATAGCTATTTGGGATCTATGGGGTTGTTCTGGTAATAAACCATCGTTTATTATATTATTATATTATATTATTATAACCATTGTTATATACCATTACCTGAGCTGGTTAATAGTGGTCCACAAGGGGCATATGGGCATAACTGAATGCAAATGACCATGCCTACGATGCCACCTTTCCTCTGTCTCATCAGGCACGAGGCACCTCAAGTCCAGAAACTACAAAGCGGTATTTCTCAGCGCTGTCACAACTAATTTCTAGTTCTCCTTTTACAGGCCTTGTTTTTTCAGAACAGCAGATCAATCAGACAGCGTGAGGAATACTCTTATTATTTTATTGCACAGGACCAGAGGAAGAAAAATCAGATTAACTCTCTGAAGCACAAGTGGAGGAACAGAGGGTTCATTATTACTCTAACTATAAAGCCCTGCCTTAATCACGGAGCTTTTCTTAATTCTTTGTCTGATCTACTTAGGTAAAATCCTTTTTGAATTAGTATGAGTAATGACAAAGCTAAAAGCTAAGGCAAGACTTCAAGATTTGGCCCCTTAGGATTTTGGGCGTTTTGGGTTTTTCTTTGTTTGTTTGTTTTGTAATGCAGGTCCTCGCATTTCAGTACGAAGCAGTGTTCAATACCAATTCAGGAGGAAAAAAAAAACAATGAAAAAATAAGACTGTACTGCTGCCTTCCAGGAGCCAGTAAGAATAATGTCTTAGATTATAAGAAAGGGCAGTAGCAATATCACCAGAGCAGAGAACAAGTAGCAACTTCTGGCTGCTTTATCACAGACTTTTTTTTTTTTGCCAATTTAAGATCAAGATCTTAGAAAGAATTACATTCTGTCTTAGGAGGAACTGACAGAAACACATTTTCAATTACCAGCGGGTGACAACAGAACAACAATGTTGGTACTTTTTTAAACAAGGTTATTTCTTGGTTTACAGAGGTGACTATTTATAAATGACTGAACAAGATTCTCTTACAAATGATCTTATATTTAAAAAAAAGAAAAGGCCTCATTGTGGGAATGGAGATGTTTAATTTATGTCGTACACTTTTAAAGGGCAAAGGGTCTTTGTGCACAGAAAAGTTGCAGTAAAAATATGTTTAATCGATCAGTTCTTTAAATAAAATCTGTCCATGTGATGAGGTCTCTTCTGAGAGCCCTTTGCATGTACACAATCCTGCCAGACTTCAGTGACCCTCATCTGGGTTCCGCCCTGTGCGAACAGGGGCTTAAAAGAGAGCGTGGTACGGTCTGTAAATCGCCACCTCTTTGAAGGAAGAACAATGCTTTACTGTGCAGCCACACAAACCAGCAGGGACATGAACCCGCTTACAGATAACAGACATTAGTGTGGTATCATTATGGAGAATAAAGAAATTTTGCAGTTTTTCAGTGCATTGAAATGCATGCTTTTAGTGAGCTAAGCGGGGGGGGGAAAGGTACAGCTCTTGTTTCTGCATGACTATATGAAGGAAGAAGTGTTGCTAAACTATTCCTGCTTAAATAGGTGTCTGATTTGAGCTTTGTCAATACAAAAAACTGAATTGTACAATAACATGACCTGGAACAAGCACCATTCTGATAGCTAAGCACAGTTAACAGTGCTGGAAAGGAATACTTTACACAGATGCACACGAGTCAGAAAATGATCCAAGTGCAAGGCAGCATGGCTCCCACCTAATGGGGCACTTTGTGAGGTTGTAAAATGAAGATATATAAATTACACGAGAGTAACAGCCTTTGGTACGCAAAGGAATCACATAAACATGGCAGGCAACGTGGTACCTGGGAGCTGGAAGCTGGGAAGCAGTAAAGCAGCAAAGCAGCAAACAAGAGTCTGTGACAGATGCATCCTATTTTGACTTATGTTGATACAATCCCAAACCTGACTGACATCAATACTGCAGCTACATCCATTTATGTTAGGATGATGGCCCTGACAAATGCTAGTCCTTTCTGGTACTGGTTTAGCGTGTTTTTACAAATCTGGCAGTGTTATGGTCATGCATACATGCTCTGAAGTCCAAAATGGAAGGGATGACAGACCCGTTGAAATCTCTGGGCAAGGACAGAAGGTTGGAAGGAGGGATCTGATGCTGAAGTCTGCCATTGAACACCCAGCCTGGGAGATCAGGTGTGATAAAGGACTTGGTGTTGATGGAGGACTTTAAATACCCAAGCATCTTTTGGAAAACTGGTATGGTGACAAACAGCCTGTCAAGCAGATCCTACCCTACCTTCAAAGAATTTATCAGCAGTTCATTGCAGACAGGCAGCTTGTGTGAGAATAGTTGTGAAATAACAGAGGGCACAATTTTTAGGAATAAAAAGTGAGAGAAAGCAGAATAAACCTAAAAGACTACAAAAAAACTTGACCTTGGGGAAAAAAATTGAAGCAGGGCTTCAAATAATCTAGAAAAGAGGGGTCTCCCAGGGGACAGTCAGCTTGACATGTGCAAAAGACCTTGCTGTGAAGGAGAATAAACAGTGTTTCATATTCTGTCTGAGTAGGACAAGGGGAGATTAGTTTAAGTTGCACAAAAGATAAAAATTACAAAAAGATTAAAATACAGGCCCCAAATGGATTGCTTGGGGAGGATGTAGGGTTTCCCTCTTGGGGTAGCTTCCAGGGACAGGTCATGAGCAGTTCAAGTGCAGCTGATCTTGCGTGGGAGGCACGGAGTGGGCAAGACTCTATCTATGATGGGGGGATTCACTTAGTCTTCTTCTAAGAAAGCTGAAATTTGAGAATAAGGCTCAAACACTGGCCTTCATGGAAAAAAAATGTTAACATTAAGAACTTTTTCCTTCCAAAAGTCTCCCAGCTTCCTGGGTTGAAAATTTTGCCTATTTTCAACCCAGGAATCTGGGAGACTTTTGGAAGGAAATTTTCAGGTTGAAAATTTTACCTATACAGATTCATCCAACCTTTTATTTTAGTTCCTGATTCCATTAACATAACTAACTCAAAGCCACTTAATCTGTATTAAATAGCTTTCCTAGATAAATAGCTTTTGCTTCAAAGCTTTTTGACACACATATCATATTTTAGGCTTTTCCCAAATAATTATTTTTCTTTTCTGTCTTGTTCTTTTTTATCCAACAGATATGTTATAAATTGGTCTAGCAAAAAAAGTTTGGTAGTTTAGCTGCTTACAAATAGTCTCTGCTCTTTTGGCAAGGGGGGAACATTTTAAATTTTGGTATCAAAGTGCTTTGCCTTCACTGAATCTGAGAAACTTGAAGAAACTGAAACTTCGCCTTTTCTTAAGAGGAATAACAGTTAACATTTAAAATCTAAATTGATATTATGCACTATGACTGGT